>NW_009186864.1:0-24231 GCF_000690835.1 Fulmarus glacialis
GATATCCTGTGGTCACAACATACCGGCAAAAACTTCAGCTCCAATCAATACCCCCATATTGTGCTTTCCTCTGTATGATGCCACCTCACTTTGTGTGCTGTCACTTTGGGGAAAAGATATTAATTAACAGTTTCAAGCTGGCCCTGAGGAGAGCAGCAGTACCCTGCCGCTCACCCAGCCATCCCTCTTCCCATACTTCTTGCTGTTTCCCTTTCAGTGAGTTTCTCATTCAATTTACAACTTCTTATTTTATTCCACTTTAATAGATTATTTCCTGTGTGGTGCTTTATTAAATGTTTTATAAAAATTCAGACAGATTAATCCTCTGAATTCTCTTGCCTAGAAAAAACAGCTACACTATCAAGGCTTTCCTTGATAATACTATGTTAATCTGGAACGATGTATCTTCAGTTAAGCCGAAGCTGCATTTGTCACAGTGTCTTTTTACACTCTTATGTCTTACTATTTTCTCCAAGATGTGTACCAAAGCCATCCATGCTAATGGGCTTATCGTTACTTGAAATATTTCCTCACCTCACCCCAGGACGTTGCTCAAGTGCTGTACCACAGAGCAGGATCAGCTTTACATAACATCACCTCAGATTTGTTAGAATTATTAAAAATCTTTGCCCATAGGCTGCAGTATGGTATTCCATTTCCTTCAGACTCCTGGTCTATAGGTTGTATTTTCCTCAGAAAAGGCCAAGGCAGCAATTTCATGCTGTGCAGAGATGGGTACCAGTTCATACAAGCCTCTGAGAAACCAGCAGCCCCGATTGACAGATTGGCCAGGGTGTAAGGAGGGGTCCTCGGGACAGATTAATCAGTGCTCAAACCCTGCCTCTGGACTGAAGAGGCCCAATTGTTGCACTGGACTATCAGGTCCCACAGTGAAGTTCAAAGTCATTCTTAAAGTCTAGAATGAGGGGCTCGTGTTCTGGGCAATACCTGTTTCTTGAGCTGGAACTTGCCTTTGCTGTTCAGTGCCTGACAGTACCAGCGTCATACCAGCTTAACTCCCAGTTCCCTGCCACGTTCAAGTGCCTGAAGACATCATCTGGCTTTTCTAATTAAAGCAAATTTGGAAAAGACTTAGGTAACAAAGAATACTTCATCTATTTTTTTAATTAGCTAAACCAAATTTGTGGTTTAGAAAATTTTCTGACACCTTCACAAATTTACTATTAGGTTAATAGAGGTATGGCAGTTATGAACACTATAAAGAAAGCAGACATCAGAGAAATTACTCAGCTGTGTGAGATGTTATGCCTCCTACATATATGTGGCAGTAGAGCCTGTTGTGTGCGTGGCTATCCAGGACAGTTCTGGAAGTGGATGCGGTCTTAATTTGCCATTAACTTTGCTAGATTGGATTACTTGACTAGTTTTTTCTATTGCAAGAGGTACCTTAGCTAGGGAATATGGTCCTACAAAAAACATCTGCTATTTTATAGGTGAAAATGCAAGGTAGTTGGTAAGGCTGAGTGAAATTCTTATTCCGGACACATCCCACTTCTAGCCACAGCCTGCTTTGCTGCACGGGTACATTGTGAACACATCAGCAAATTTATGATATTCTTCACCCTGTGGATGTTTTCCTACCAAGACTAGTCAAGTACGCTTGTAGGGTAGTTGGATATCGATTCCATCATGCTGGACTGAAATTGCATCCCACCAGTGGCTTCACTGCTGCTCCGTTGCCAGAGCCCAGGCTCGTTCTGGAAACTTTCCTGAACACAGAAATCTTGGCTGCACCACTGTCACAGACACACAGCGATGCACTGTTTAGCTGCAAATATGCTGAACGCTGGCACTGCTTCCTTTTGAAGGAGCCTCTTCCAGAAGGAAACATTAAGGGATGTTTCCTGAAAAAAGGTGCTGAGGATATGGCAGAATTTGCAGTCCCGTATAGAAACAACATATGGCAAACACCACCTGCAGAAGCTGGAAGAGGGTGCTTTGGGGGAAAAGGCAAGAAAAAGGGTAAATGCAGACCAATACTTTCCCCAGCAAACAGCTGATCAGAGACCACCTGAGTTAGAGATTGCACCAAGGCTGTTGTGATTAACAGTTCTTTGTGGATTTTTATTCTACGGAGTAATTTTTTTTGAACGCGTTTACAACTTTCGCAACTGCTAAAGATTATGCCAATGAGTTCTGCAATCTGATTGTAGAATCACAGGAAACAGGACTGAAAGAGAACATCAAGAGGACATCTGGTCCATCACTTGCCCCAAGGCAAGAACAACTACATAATGTCATTCTTGACAGATGTTTGCCTAACATTTGGATGAAAAAATACTCTCTTTTCTTTGTTTTTAACATGTTACCTGGTAAGTTGAATAGGGTCCTTACTTTTTCTTTTATGAAAGTAATGACTAGCCACCCCACCATTCACTGTTTCTGTGTCATTTTCGACTTTACAGACAGCTATCATATTCTCAGGGTTTGATTTTTTTCCTTTCTGAGGTTGAGAAGTTCTAATCTATTTAGTCTTTGCTCATACATATGCATTCAGGATCTGAAAATACTGCTGCAGAGTGCTTGTTTCACTCACTTCAGTAGCTGATACTAACAGTGAAGAAAGCCTACAGCTATCTGGAAAATCATGCAGAAATGGTTGTACCAATGATTTTAGTGCCGTAAAACCAAGAGATCCTGGGAATGCTAGAAAAGAAGTACAGAAAAATAAATGCAGTCTAGAGGTCATATCCTATGTATCTAGAGGGCATTTCTTATTTGTGAAAAATTAACTCCGTATCACTCTCTAAGCATACTACTTTCATCCCCTGATACCAGCATCCACAACTGCATCTGCTCAGCACCAAAACAGCTTTGCCAAGCCAGTCTAATCTCTCAAGAAAATTCCCCCAGGAGTTTTCCATTTTCTGAAAACCCTGAGAGTCCTTTTATAATGATCAGGTTGTAAAAAGGAAAGTGTTATTAAAAGGAGAATATCCATGTTGCTTTCCAAAGGACGTATTTAAGAAGATAACAGAAATGACAATTAAAAAATCCAACTTCTTCAGCTCAATCTGTGTAACAAAAGGGTTCAGTTGATCTTCTAGTTCCTTCAGTTCTACCACTGTGCCACACTGCAAATGAGTACTGCATGGAACAGTCACTGATCCCTTGGATTTTCAGATTACTGCCAAAAATTAATCAAGCTCTTGCTAATAATTTTCATTAATCTTGGAAACTAGTTTGATACTGACCAACAGCGCAGGCTCTAGATCCATGGACTGAAAAATACCTGAGGTGAGAAGAGAAGAGCAGGCATTATTTTGTGCAATAAACTCAGGGGGGCTTAGAAAAGAGGTTTGAAACACATGATTTAGAAAGAGTATTTTGGAAATTCTTCCTTATAAAACTGTGAAAAGAACCCTCACATGCAGCTCTCCCTTACAGTTGATTAGATGATGTAATTTCAGTCTGATTTTGTACATTTTAAGTATTTTCTTGTTTCCATTGCAGAAGGAAGAAAACACAATGTGTTTTTTTTTAATTTATGAACCACCCAAATCTCAATCCTAATCTGTTTAATTTGAAGTCAAATGTTATTGGGGTTTTTTGATTATTTTAAGTCACACAGATAAGAACAGTGCCACTTCACAGTCAGAGCATTTTGTAACCTGTAATGAATTTGTAAGATGACTATTATTCTCATTTTACAGACAAGAACTGGCAGAGTGACCTGCCTAAAGCCCCACAGTTTGGGAGAGCTGATGTGGGACGTCGAGTGTGGTACAGCACCTGGGAAAGGGGAAGAAAGGGCAGTCATGAGCGGGCAACCATGTCACAGGGGAAATTAGCAAAGGAAGATGAAGACCTTACAAATGATGTAGGGCTAGCAGAGCTACAGACCATGAGAAGGAAATATTTAGGTCGATATGATTTCATGCACCACATTAGTGATAAAATCCTAGAAGCACTGTGGACAAATTTCTGCACTGAAATAAGACTCTGTTAGTCATGGTTCAGACCATCAGGAACTAAAAATATTTATTTTCTAAATAGGAAAAAAGCAGGAAGAAATCTCTGTGCTAAACAGGATGGTGAAATGTTCTCCAATCCTTTCTCCTCAAGGAATACACTAAAAAAATTTCTCATGAAATTTTCAGGTCAACAGGAACCTGCATGCAGGATCCCCGAACGGGCTGGGTTGGGAGAGCTGTGTCTCCCAGGTACTGACCTTCGTTTAATTCGGGAATACCGGGGAAACTCATTAGGAGTTTCCTAATGGAAACAGGGACATTTCATTAGGCAGAGAGGATGAACCAAGGGGCCACACACCAGGTGACATGATGTCATCCCTGTTTAATTAATAGGCAAGCTGATACGGGCTGAAGAGAGCAATGAGATAGGACCAGTTCTAGTCCCAGCCAGCACGGATTACGGAAAGCAGGTGTCAAAGTGAACTGATCTGGTTTTACTCTCAGGAGAGATTACAGATTTGACAGATAGAGGTAACTCTGTAATACTTATAAGCTATTTGACTTTGTCTCTGGGTTTTTGCTAAGAGGAGATCACCAAATGAAGGTGTTTTAATAGGATTACTTAGTAAAAATTACAAAGACAGACACTATTCTCTGCTTTGAGGGTGAATATATAGGTATTACCCGAAAAGTATGAATGTGACAAACACTGATAGAAGTTAAAAATGGATTGTATGGATTGTCAGGTAAAACTGATGGCAAACAAATGATACGTTAATACAGATGAGCATGTAGCCAATATATAGGCCTGATGAACAGATAGAAGATGGCAGTGATGCTGAAAAAGTGAGAGTGGCAAGTCACCAACTGGCTCAGCATTGGCTCTTAATTTGATGCCAGAGGTAAAAAAATGCTTGGGATACCTAAAAGAAATAGAGTAGATGTTTTATTTCTGAAAAATAAAAGCACTGGTTAGTGAGTTGTGGTCTCTGAGTATAAATGAAACAAACTAGCAATGCTTTCTTGCAGAAGATGCAAGTAGAACCTGAGACAGAGAGAGAGAGACATAAATTCTGCCATTCTGGAGAAATGTCCCATGAATTAAGAGTTCAGATTGCGACTGGGGTCCAGAAAAGTGCCTGCAAAATCACCCTTGAAAGTGAACCCTTTCCAAGGGGAGGACAGCAGAAAAGAAAGAAGATATTGAATTAACGAGTGAGAAATAATCACATCCAAGTGTTACTACAAGTCCTCCAACACAACACACAGTTGAGGGAAGTCATTTTTGTTAAGAGGCACCCATAAAGCAAGCAAAGTGATTGTAATTATTTATCTTAACTCTTTTATTATTACAGGAAAAGCACAGATTAAATTAAAAAAAAAAAAAAGAAAGGACTGAAAGCAGTGGTTACTTCCTCTATAGACTATTTTGGTTGGATCTGCCCAGGGACTTTTAACAGCGATTTTGCCTTTAGGAGTAGGTCTGCTCTTGGACGGGATCAAAGTCCCTTAGTCTGGAAATGACTAACGGGTACCACTTCAGTGTACCATGGAATACTAAACCTGGTAATAAACAGGTTACTGATTTCCTCTAGGGGCTGATGACTCTTATCTGGTACCATATGAATAGACCAACAAGGTCCAGAAGGGACCTCCAGAGATCATGCGGTCCATATGTCTCAAGCTGAGCTCAAACCCAGCAGATATCTCAAACCATTGACATACTTTAAGCTAAGACCATCAGGAAAGCTATGCAAAGAACTGCCCTGAGTCAAGGACAGCATTTCTCTCTGTTTATTAGCAGTAATGTCCACTCCTTTGTGTGGATATGGCAATCTGTGCTGTCCAGTGCTTGAAAGGAGAACCATTAGACTATCATCCAAAAACCCTGTAAGATGCCTGCTCTCAAGAAAGCAAACAACAAAAGCTCATCTAACTGAACACATGCCAAAAGTTTATTGACGTGGAAGGTTTTTTCCCAGAAACTTACTTGATGTCTAAAAGTGGGCTGTTTGCTCTTCTCTCAAAGGCGTTGTATTCTTGACTGAGATGTGTACATCAGTGTCTATCTCACACCTCCTCCTCCTGCATTCATAAACAAGATATTTGTCCTCATTCTCTGAGCTGAACAATGCACTGCCATCCATTTAAATTCTTATTCTTTTTCTTACTGGAAGAGATGCTGGTGATCATCGTGTCTCCCTTTGGACATAACACAGGGCACAGGAGCCTCACCCAGCAGCTATTCCATAAAGCTATGTCTGCAAAGGAAATTCGATCTTGATTTAAGAGAGGAACAACTGACACTGCAGGCCAGTTTATGCCAGCTTCATGAGATCAGGCTCATAATATCATGACTTGCAGCAATGTGACCTTTTTGGAAACCATTTGTTCTCGGAGGTTAAAATGAATATATCTTTCTGTTCTTTGCTTGAACAGCTCCTCAAAAATGCCTTGAAAATCCCCAGCAAGACAGCGTCAAGCTCATCACTTACCAAAAAATTTTCTTCATAGAATTTCTCCAAGCAAGAAAGAAAACTACTATATTCACAGACATCTTACTCATAAAACAAACATTACTTGAAAGAACCTTGAAAATACTGAACTGTTTCGGTCTAACCCAGAAGGAAGCAGCTTTTATTTTTTTTTCCATTGGATTGAAGTGAGTGGAAGAGGTGGTTGGAGTGGGGGATACATGAAATATAAATGCCAGCAGATGTGGAGGATGTGCATTGAAATGTATTTAGCAGTAATGAGATACAACATAGCTCTCTAAATCTGTTAGAAAGGAAGTAAAACATTTCTTCTTCTATACCGAAGAAGCTTCTCGAACCTAGCTCTTACTCAGAGACATCCCAGAGATGAATGTTCTTCCTGTTTCTCTCCACAGGTACTCGTTTTATCCACCAAACTGTGTTTCAGAGAAGGAGATATAATACAGGCAACAATGAATCAGAAATTTTACTGCTGAGACACCATTTCCAACAGTCCAGATCCAAGAAATAGTATATTTTAAATGGTGATCAGTGCAGTTGGGAAATGGCATAGCTCCAGAGGAAAATGGAAATACAAGTAATTAATTACTAGTTCTGCTCTCTATTCAAGTGCAGGCAAATAGTCACTCAGTTAACCGTGATATTACTACAGTCAGTCCTCTTATAATAGTCCTGCTATGCCCTTGATCCTTTCAATTAATGGTGTATTTGCTCACTAATTGTGCCCTAGACTGCAGTTAAATTCTCAAGTAGACTATTTCTATTTTAATCTTTCTTAGAGCCCTGTCAGGTTTGGAGTGTCAACCTCTTTTTTAAAATTAATTCTCAAATCCCAATATTATATTGCATGAGTATAACATGGGAGAAAATAAAATGAAATCTGCATTGTGGATACCCACGCTCTCTTATTACGTGTCCCTGCATGCAGCAACTAACTTTAGTAGTTGGAAACATCCCTTCCTTTCACTTGTTCACTTCTGAAGCTCTGTTTGAAACTTGTTTCTGGCTTATTGTTATTCCATTGTTTTCTTAACATTTCAGTTTTTTGATTTGTTTAAAAATTATATTTACTGTACATCAAAGAAAGCCCAGCGACCAGGAAAGCAGCCATGCGGAAGGCCAAGAGCTCGTGAGGTTTAGTTGTTCTTTACTTTGATTTGATCGGAGAGCTTTTTGGAATTTCGCATTGGATTGAGCCTGACTGAGCACAGGAATATTATTGTTGGTGGACTGATGGGTGCCCTCAGGGCTGTGGCAGCGGTAGCTCTGCAGGTCACCTGGAAGTGCTCTACAGAGCACACAAGTGTGAGGTAGGGAAGAACCGGAGCACGTTCCTGCCTTCTGAGCAATGCAGATATCTCACTGCCTCGTGGAGTTTTGCTAAAATGCCAGAGGTAAATAAAGGAAGGGATGAAAACACTAATAGGCAGTTTTCAAGGACTTTGCAAATGTCATTTCAGGAAGTAAAGGACAGCTGCTATTAACACATTTGAATTGCATGCCATTGGTTTCTGGGTTATATTTTGCAAAGGCATTCTGCTAGCGGGAAGCGTGGGAAGCCGGAATGCTGGCACAGGGAGGTCTCCGAGATGCCGCAGGAAGCCTGAGCTGGAGGATCACCTCCAGTGGCGGTGGCGGCTGTCCCATCGCATGTTCTCCACTAACGGCATCCACCTACGAAGCAGAAGTGCCCCTGAACATGGGTCTGTGGTGGATTTTTCTCTTTGTTTACTAACAGAGTAGAGTAACAGCTGTGATAACCACCCAGGACTCCACGCCTCCTCTGGAAGCAGTGGTTATAGACACACAGTGCAGCCACTCAAGAGCTGCTGCTCGTTTCAAGCTAAAATAGACCTTTGAATTCATTCCTGCAAAAAAGGTCATTGCCAGCAATTTGTTTTGCTGCAGCCCTATTTTTCTCTGACTTGTGAATTACAGTACCCAGGGGATGAACAAAGTATGTTCTCACAGCCAAACAAGTGCTCGTCTTCATTGTTTCAAGTACTTTTAAACTATTTTTACTGCATTACCGTGCTCAAGCGCCGACGTTCTTCAATGTCTGCTGCCAATGTTTGCTATACACTGAAGAGAAAATGCATAAGGCTTATGAAAGATTAGCTTGCAGTGGGAATACAAGTGATAGGAGCTTGATACTTATTAAGTTAATTATTCAGTGGAACTGGTTCTTCCCTTATGAATTTCATTTTATCTTCGCAGCACAATTTCTTTCAGAAAACATGATGATCTTAATGAGTCAAATCTGAAGTCTTCTGTTCTTTTCAGGTGAGCAGGTTAATTTTCTACATAATTAGTTGATTGCAAAAACTTGAGCTATTGATAGCAAGTTAGAGGGAAATCAGTACAACACCTTGTCCGTGTCTCTTGAGGTAAATTATCTGAGAAGAGGTTGGCACTGTAAAGATTACAGAAATTTTGAAGGTCTTTGAAAATTAGAAATTCTAAGAAATTAGAAAAGAAGAGCATACATTTAGCAGTGAGATGGGTTTATTTGTTAGTGTTCTTCTCTTCTTTTGTTTGCTTATTTTAAGTCCTGACACTTTTTCACTTTTCTTTCCACTTTCTCTCTCCATCATGACGTGAGTTACAGATTCACTTCCAAGGTTTGTGTACCTTTCCATTAGAGATCTGCTTCAAATGGTTTCAACCTCTCAAGCGGTAGAATTTGTAACTCTGCCAGCATCTCAGCTTTAAAGTATTTCTATTTGGTTTTTCAAATGCAAACCACATTTTCTCTTTTCCTTTTTCCAGCCTCACGTGGGAATAGCAATCTCCTGCTCAGCTTTCCGATGGCTGAACCAGCCCTGCAGCTGCTGTCGTTGGAAGTCCTTAGTGAAATGGCAGAACTAGGGTGATGCTATTACTTGTCACCATAATCTTCTGCAGTACATTTGACATGGATGTCAACATTGCATCTCTTCTTGGCTTCTGTGTTTGGAAATTTCCTTCTCTGTAAGAGCTAAGAAACCACCTTTGTCAGAGCGCCGGTTCAGAATGTCTCCGTGAAACTCAGCAGCTTCAACGTGTTTGTAGGGAGCAGGAAGAATGGCTTCCACGGCTCGTGTTTTCTACTGGGTCAGACGACAAACCGGGCAGAGTGCTGGGACCATGGACCACGGACCGCAGCATCCAGAGGCAGTGGGGCAACAAGTCTCTGAGCTCTGTGCTATCAGTGCTCCTGGGAGAATGCCCCTCGGATTACGTGGGCATGTAGGATAGTAGACAGGCTGGCAGTTACTTTTTCAGTTTTCAGGTAGGAGAGCAGGACTGCCATTCCCCGAAAAAAAAGCCTCAGTTGAAGAGCGTGAAATGTCACTTTTTCTTTGTGCCAATAATGGCCAGATGCAACGACAGCAGCAGTGTCCTCATTTGGATGCAGCATTTTCCACAGTTATTTTAACAGGTCAGAGGTGCCAGATCAGAACAGAATTTAACTCATTTCAGCATTGTTGTTGCTGAAATTATTAGCATTGCAGTGCGGTGTACATACAGACAAGCACACATCCTCCTAACACCCCTGTGAAATACGCAGCATTTATCTAAATTAACAAACACACCTTCTCAGTCAAGGGCCAACAGTGCTGTAGCCCTTGAAACAAGGGAAAATGCCCCAGGATCCCCTGCACAAGTGGCTCAGCCCCAGTCCCGAAGGAGCCCCAAGCAGCAAGGAGGAGCTGTCAGATGCTGTCAAAGGATTGCAGAGACGGGGGAAGACAGAGAAGATGCTGGCGCTTGGCTCCACCCCAGCCCTTGCCCATCATGCTGCACTTCCACGCTTCAGACCTGCCCTTCTGTGTTGGTTTGAGTGTTGTGCTTAAACAAACTGCTGACCTGTGAGTGTAAATGCCATCACGTGCACCAAACCCACAGTGAGATGCCCACATCTCCTCAGGGACTGGTGACAGGGGAAGCTGCTGGCTGAAGGTTAGGCAGGTTAGCATGGCATACGGTGTGCATTCCACACAGCGTGCCTTATTTCTGCATACAGTGTGCAGAAACACTCTCACGGGCTGAGCTTTTAAGCTCTTTTATCTACTGTAACTTATTATTGGTCTTGGAATATACATTCTCCAGAGGTGATATATGTAGCCCATAAGGACATATGATGAGTTTTCTTAACGGGCATGAATACTCGCTTTGTAAATAGAGCCAGTGCAGCATTTACACATTTTGCTGTAGCGCTTTCTACTAATTCCATACAAATATTCGAATGACAAGCAGTGCTTCTAAATGTGCATTGATTTAATAAAAAAAAGCAATAGCTTCCCATTCAGCCATTTTCAGTGCCTGAAACATAAAAGATACTACTGAGTGATTTGAGTAAACTCGTCACCCAATTAACGTAAGCTATCATTTCATGCATTTTCTTTCTCAACTTGGTAGGAGGAAAAATCCAAATAGAAATTGTGCACAGGAGAATATATCCCAGGACATAAGAGATGCTTACAGAAATCTCAATAAGTGTCATCAACTTTAATGTAGACAGGAACTTGATAATAAACCTTCTACAGAATCACCCACCAAGGATCATTATTATGACAGTAGAGATACCCATACAGACTTGTTCACTGATTAGAAAATGTTTACCACAATGGTTGGCAAAGGAAAAAAACTGCCTTATGGACTGTGTTATTGTTTCTATGGAAAATAATGGCCATTCAAGTAGTGTCCATCTGGAAACCTTTCTTATTTTTAACAATAGCATTTTGGCAGGACTCTGCTAAAACTAAAGCTTTACATGTCACCTGATTTGTTC
Organism: Fulmarus glacialis; assembly: GCF_000690835.1. NCBI lineage: Eukaryota > Metazoa > Chordata > Aves > Procellariiformes > Procellariidae > Fulmarus > Fulmarus glacialis. The sequence goes on from NW_009186864.1 coordinate 11,205, forward strand.
CAGTTACACACTTCAATTTAAGAAAGTAAATAAATTAAACAATGTGTAACAAAGGGTTTCAGTAATTCTTCCAAGTATTTGTTTTAAAAGAAGAAGAGAAAAAAAGGCAAATTCGTCTTGCTAATAAAAAGCCCTTCACTGAAGTGATGCTGTCAAACGAAGAAGACTTTGAGACCAAGTTGGTCTCTTCTGCCAAGTAACTAGCGATAGGACGAGAGGAAATGGCCTCAAGTTACGCCAAGGGAGGTTTAGATTGGATATTAGGAAAAACTTCTTTCCTGAAAGAGTGGTCAGGCCTTGGAACAGGCTGCCCAGGGAAGTGGTGGAGTCACCATCCCTGGAGGTATTTAAAAGACGTGTGGATGAAGCGCTTAGGAAGATGGTTTAGTGGGCATGGTGGTGTTGGGTTGATGGTTGGACTCGAAGATCTTGGAGGTCTTTTCCAACCTTAATGATTCTATGATTCTATGATTCTATGATATCTTTTGAGAACTTTCCTCATGCTCAGGAAGGCATATTTGGTTTTTGCTTGTGTCCCGTATACTCAGGGCCAAGTTCAGCTTTGGGAGGAGTGCATATGCAATTCCCAACGAAGCGGAAGCTCATGAAAGGCCAGAAGTTGCCCATTATTAGGCAGTAATTGTTTCAACAACGTGCCATTCAACTATATTCAGTGGTTGAGCAGTGCTACATTAATAAAGGACCTCAGGGCCTGGCGCAGAATTTTTATTTGAATATTCCTAACTTTTTTCTGAAAATAATCTTTACATAGGACACTCCTCAGTTAAAAATTACACAGAATGTGGCATTCAAACTGTTTGAAAGTATTCTTTTTAATTCAGCTGAGTGGGAAGGCATGAAGCTGAGAGCCTCGCATGTAGGGAACAGCTTCGTTTTCCACCCTGTCTTTTGGAAAACAGTAGTTCCAAAGAGACCACAAGTGGCCAAAGTGATTCTGTGCATACGGGAAAAAAGAAAATTGGAGAAAAAATATAGTAAGTAAAAGCCAAAACCTGGTTTTAGCAATTTATGGGGACTATCTGAGATGGTTACTGAAGTACTGTGGAAAATGTTGTGTCCTGTCTCCAGTAAGAATGGTGGAAAACTGAAAAGGTTTCAGAAAGACAACCATAACTATGACGCAATTTTAGAAAACTCTACAAGGTGTTTAACCTAGCACAGAGGAGGAAGGGAAGTGGCTCAAATCTAAGTCTAGGCACGTGTGATCAGAGGAAGATCAGTGATTGGGGGCAATTTTGCAAATGAGTGTTTAAATGGCCAGTACGATGCAAGGTGTGGAGGCTGCAAGCAGAAAAGGGTCTGCCTAGAAATGAGGCATAAGTCCATTCAGCACATTTCCAACGATGAGGACAATTAACAGTAGGAACTATGTGATCTGCAACAGGGTAAATTCTCTGTCATTGAAAATTGCCTTGACAGGGTCACAACTACCTGTCCTTGTAGAAGAGCCCCTGTGCCCCAACCACAGTGTGTCGTTACGGAAATGCCACCAGCTGCATTATGGGACCCACCAGGCTGGCTGTCCTTTTGCTTCTGTATTAAGATGCAGACAACGGTTGCTGCCTCCCATAAAGGACCAGGCATGGAGGTTCCTCTTAGGAGTGGTGCTTCCACTCATAAGGAAGAAATCTCATGTTAAATACCTTTAAATTCAAGTTCCTTAGTTTAGAAAGATGAGATTCATCCAGAGCTTGTAGTGAAGTCACTTCACTCAGGTGCCTCATCTGAGGCGCTAATGTTTAAAAAATTTAGGTGCTGTTGAAAGGAAATGCCATTGAACAAATTTTCACTTTAATGAAAATAACTGAAAAAAAAATACAGGGATAAATCCTGTTAGAATGTATTCCTTCACAAGATGTGCCTTTAAGGTGGCCAGCCCAGCACGGTCAACACAGCGCGACAAGAACCACTGGACTCAGAATTTTGCTTCTCTCCAGCAGCAACCCTGTTTATTCCATGAAATGTGAAAATATGGTCACATGCCACACGCTATGTTGGTTTTCTTCAGTTATAGATAATAAATGGACTTCCCCATGAGAGGATAATGTAACTCACATCAGCAGATTTCAGTGATCCTTCTCCAACAGCTCAGTGCATTGGGCAATTCAAACTCCTTCGACCTTGCAGCTAGGCTGTATTGTGCGGTTTGTGGTCTCACACAGATTTACTCGTATTCAACTTCACAAACTGTGAGCTAATGTTCTTCAAAGAGACAACTCGTACTGAAAAAAACTTGATTTGTGTTTTCACCTCCCCTTGTCATGTCATGACCTAATTAATATATCCATAGTATTTTAAGACAAAAATCTTGACATTGCAGACTGTATCACCCTCTAAATTAAGCACAACCATGGAGGCAGCATTTATACTTTTAATCCAGGAAGAAAAAGGTGTTGGCAGAGAGGGTCAGACAGAAAATAAATTTCTGCTTCCAGATTCAGTCTTTAACCACAGTCTCAAGACGGATAACCTCCCATCGCCAAAGTCCTGTCTCAGTCTGGTAGCTCCCAGTACCAACACAAGTATCTCTATCTGCTTCTATGGACGCACACAAATAGACATGCAAACTTATTCTTCATATGTTATCTGGTATAGATACCATAGCGAAATAAATAAATTGCTTCCTATATCTGCAAGATTATTTGCCCATCAGAAAGAGCATTTTTCATTGCACTGGCTTCCTTTATGCATACCAACAGACATCCAAACCTGCTATCTGCTGAACAGAGGAGACTAATGAGCTATTCATAGATTTTTTTTAAATGCCAAACATTAAATAAACTACAGATTTCAGGGTGTCAGTACATTGCTGCATAGGTAGGTCTAATAGTGTAACCAACTTCATGGCTTCACCTTAGCTATCTCTCCATAAATCAGTGGCTTAGACAGATTTGATCTTCCTATGTGCTTCAAACTCCACAGAACCAGTGCGTGAATGCCATAGCAAAGGGCTTAGCAGTTTAAAGGGATGCTGTGGAAGTTTCAGGATATCGTCAGTTATGTTTTCCTATGGATACCAGAGATCTTGTTAATTCCACACCAGAAATGTGCTCTAAAGATCAAAGATTTTAATAAACTCCTGTGCATCAACAGGATCACAGAAATTGTGCCACCACAGGGCAGTTGTGAGTCCACCATTGCGAGCTGAGTGTTAAAAACCCTTGAGATCACCATGGCAAATCTGTTTTGGCTTTAGCTGTCATCATCAAAGCTACAGCAGCTGGAATTTCCCAGGAAATAAAGAGGACTGTAGCTACATGCCATTGCAGTGGTGTCTAGAGGACCCAAATCCTCCAAGTGCATGTTACAAAAATCCTTACACCCAGAAGCCCAAAATTCAGCACTGCTCCTCTGTGTCAGGACCTTGAGTGCACTAATAGACCTTGATTGCCCCCATGAGCTTCACCTGGCCACCCACACCCTATGCCCCTGGGCTGGGAGCTCCATTTAAGCCCAAGTCTGGGCACCTAGACCTTTCCTGAGCTGTGCTGTGGGTGTCCCTGCCTCACGGGTGGACTTTGGGTCCATGTCACAGCCTTGTCTCTAGCCCTGTCTCTATCTCCATCTTCTTTGGCTCCTGGCTGGACCCTGGACGTGTTTTGTTCCTTGCCATGCCTGGAGCTGTTGATGGACCCTCTCACCAGCTGGGGTTGTGCCTGGGTTGGTGAGGGACTGCCTGCCCCGCGTCACCCTTGGCCCCCGGCACCCTACCCTTCGGGAGCAGTGGCCCTCGCCAGTACAGACAAGGTGCTGTCAGTTTATGGGTAAGATAAACTTGCAGGGAACAGGTTCCAAAGCTGTCCATGTCTGCTTTACACTACAAGACAATAATGTGTCAGCCTTTGAAGTGTTTTCTATACTTCACTGATGGAAAACTGAAAAAGGTAAGATTGAACATTAACTTTGCTAAGGAGAGCCTTCCATGGTGGTCACTTTAACTGCTGTAATCAGTTATACTGAGAAAGCAAACCTATTTTTCACTCTAAGCCTGAACTGTTAGGAAGCATTTCAATCTATTCAACACTTTAATATGCAATACAAAAGACACAGGAGGCCCCATGTAGGACACCCCATGCCCCAGGCCAGGATCAGCTCTAGCTGTGTTGTTCCTGGGGCAGAGCTTGTTCTTGGCCCCAGTAATGAAAGCTCTGCAGACCTCCCTAGGCAACCTGTTCCAGCTCTGCTTCACCCCCAGCATTAGAAAGTTTCTCTGAATGTTTCTTGCCTGAGTTTACCTTTGTTATGCTTGCCCTATCCATGATGAACATAGAAAACTGATTACTTAATGTTTCTTGCCAGCCTTTTATGCAGTTGAAGATTATTAACCCTGTCCCCTTGAAACTTCTTTATGCTCATCATTCCAAGTCTCTAAGTCTTTCCTCAAAGGTAAGATTTCTTTTTTTTTTTTTTTTTTTTGTTGAGAAGGCTTTTGTGTTTGCTCACAGACTGTGTTTGATCAACCTCTTCCTTGAAGTGCAGCACCAAAAACTGATCACAATGTGCCAGTTGATACCTTCCCAACACTGACTAGAGTGGAGGATTTACTTTGTGCATCTCACAGGTAATGCTCCTCTTCAAAGACCGTTTTTCATAGCTGCACATTGTTGATTCAGTCTGTTTCAGATAAACCCCATGTCCTTTTCTGCATCGTATATAAATGTAGATTGCTCCTACCTACATATCAAACTTGCAGCATTTATCAACTGATGGCTTCCTACATTTCCAGTCCATCTAGTATGGCAAAGCTGTTCCTAACTTGGGCTGTTCTCCAGTACATTTGCAATACATCTCATGTTGATGCAGTGATTTTATGGTTGGACTTAATGATCTTAAGGGTCTTTTCCAACCTAAATGATTCTATGATCTTTAGGAGATGTCATCCAGGCTTTTAAAATACTGTGTTTGGCCAACCCACACAGATGCATTCCCTCTTCTTGGTAATAAACATTAATAACCTTTCTACAAGTGTAATTTCCAAGCAGGCTTGCACCTGTCGTATATTACTATTGTTTTATAAAATAGAGTATGCTGTATACCTCTAAAAATTGTAATGATTTATTTTAGACCATGCTTCTCTCATTTGCCTAGGACAATACTGCGTGAGCTATTTTGACTGTTGTAAGGCTTTTGAAACTGTATCAGCAGGCTCTTTAGTAGAAATCATGAGATCGTTACTGTCTTATGGATAAAAAAGTAGACTGGTTGATGTGATTCATTAAAACCAAGCTGTTTCTAGTTTATCATGCTGACTTCCTTCATAGTTTTTCTGTGAAGTAAAACTAGTTTCACTGATCTTTACCTCTAGGTTTTTTCTACTGCTGAAGATCTGTATAACATTGACCCTTTCCCTGTCTTCCAGTACTTTGCACCTCCACTAGTGCAAAGCAAAAATTAGTGATTATTAACTATAATCACTAATCATTCTGAGATTTCTCCCATTTTTCTGTCCTTGCCCATTATTCCTCCTTTTCTAAAAAAGGGCAGAATTGTGACCGCTTCTTTGTTCTATCAATTGTACTAGCTGCCTGATCAGTGATTTTTTGTTGTTACTGATTTGTTTACCAGTTACCTTCTGCTGGAAGCTTTCTTACTGCATTGGATACTGAACCAACATTACTGGAAGTCCTTGATATTGTATTTCTCATTACCTTTGTTACCAGTAGCTAATGTTCCTTGGTCTATGGGATTTTGAGTGTGCACATCCATTGTATTTTTTCCCATGAGTTATTTGATTTTCTGATTTTCATTGGCTTCCTTAGTGTGTGAAGTCTAAGAAAAATGTACCTATCTTGTCTTCTACTAGATTTCCTCTGTTTTGGAGTAGTGATTGCTCCTTGACAGCTTTGTGATCTGATTTGTTTCTGTCAATATATCTGATGAAGCTCATTTTAGCAGACCTACTTTATTTGCAAGCAAGTCTAGACACTGTAAGCTGATTAGTATTGTCAGAAATGGAGCTTCCCCCCAAGCTTCACTTCCATCATAACTTAACAGAATTAACAAACATCAGCGGTATGCCTTTTTCAGACCAGTTTTCAGTGTCTAGTAAGCTTAGAAAAGGAGAAAAAAGCTGACATGGTTCAAGCTGAAAAAGCAAATCTCCCAGCTGCTGCCTCCATTTCTGAAGCACAGTAAGATATATTGTGCCAGGTTGATTTATCTCCAGTGCAAGAAACTCGTGGCACGCACTGGGAGCTGTACAGGAGTCCCCTCTAACAGGGTGATCTGCCTGAAAAAAAAAGGTGCCCCTGAGTTCAGGGCATTTAGTGTTCCTGCAGGATGATGCTGTACATTTTCTGGCTGAAATGAACCCACATTCTGGCACAATAATGCTTCGTTACGAGGCAGGGGCACTGTTTTCTGTCATCAAACTGAGAAAGATTTCCTAAGAGAGCATAGGATTGTTGGCTTTTACATTAAGGAAAGCTGAGTATTTCTTTCAGCCGTTACATGTGTTTTCTTTGTAATTTAACAATGAAATCTTCTGACTGTGGTACCTAAGCAAGATTTTGGGTATTTATTACAATGCTTTGACTCTCTGTTAAACCAAAACCACAGAACACCTTAGGCAAAAAGTGTCATACTCTGATTTGGCACAAAGAAGTCAGAATAACTGTGTTAAAAAAAAAAAAAATCAGAATTTAAACATCTAAAAATCTCTCTTAAGGAAGAAATCAATATACAGCAGCCTAATTCCTTCTTTATCCCATTCTGCTACTTATGTTTGCTTCTTGTATTCCATGATCAATGTGTATAGGTTGGTGTACTGGAACTGCATGCAACAAGTTAATCTCATTTTGCACTGTTGAGAGGGGTTTTAAGAGGATTTTGCCCTAGATTGCCTTCCTGGAACTAAGCCAAGATAAAAGAGATGTTTGAGAGGATCATTTATCTATGCTTCTGTGTCAGCTGTCATTTAAAAAATAGTTGTACAGAATTCTGTTGCCCAAATATTTTAATCAAGAACACGTTATATCCACATACACAATATCCGTATACATGTGCATCCATTATATATAAAATAAATCTGTACCCATGAGTATATAAATGTAATGTATGTATGTTTAAACACATCTGTAAAGAAAGCAAACTTTAGAGGTATACAACTGCTCTGAAATGAGAGAAAATACATATCTGAAATACCGAATGCAAAAAATCCTGATTGAAAAAAAGCTCTAAGTCCACATGAATAGCTCCCCTAATCCATAGCCGTTTTTGAGATGGGAAGGGAGTACTAAGCTCTGTTAATAGACTGAATGCTGTTGCGTTGGGTACGTCTGTGGGTAGAACTGATGGAAGCAAAGGACGGGTTTCCCCATCGTGGCTGTAGCACCGTGCACGTGTTCTGGTGTTTGACCGTGCTCCCCGGGCGCCGGAGGGAAAGGAGCGGGGTTTCGGTTCTGGCGCAGCTTGACCAAGGCCGGGCAGGGGCCCGGCAGCAGCGGTCCCCTCGCAGGAGCCCAGGCTGGGGGCTCGGCTGCGTCAGCTGAGCTGCGGTTTTTAGGGTATGTGGTGGTCATACCCGGAGAAGCACAACTAAGGTACGCCAGCAGGGACACTGCTGTGGGAGCACTCTGGTCTGGGAAAGGGCCTTTAATGCAGAACTAGCCTCAAGTCTTCAAGAAACCAGAAATCACAAGACTGTCAAACAATAACACTAATAAGCCTGATGAGGAGAGGCAGAATGGCCTATCTAGCACCAGACATCTGAACACGTCATGGTAAGATAAGTGAAAAAGTTAAAAGCAAGATAAAGGCGGAGTGGTGATTCCTGTTGCAGATCTTGTTTGCACAGATAATCATGATCGAAAAATCACCGAAGGTGAAGGGTTTGGGCTCTTTTCACAGTCTAACTCTTCTGATGAATTTCAGTCTAGACTGGGAAAGGGAAATTGTTGTATTCACAGGAGAGAGAAAAAGGAGGAGCACAGACTACCAACTGTGAGGGGCTCTGCACAGCATCTGCTGGGAGCAGGCAGGGAAGATGAAGAGGGTCTCATTACCCAGGCAGAGAGGGGCTTGGTCAGGCTCAGGGGAACTTCAGATGGAGCTGCCAGAGATCATTTTGGATGTGAAGGGTTATAATCTGTCCCCTATACAGACATGGAAAAAAAGGAGCGTGAGTGTCTCTTTGTTCCACCGGTCTGGAAAGTGGTAGTATGGGGAATTTTTGAATGTTTGTGGATAAAGAAAAGAGGAAAGAACACAAATGTGTTCATGTAGGGGCTCTGGTACTGGGAAAGGAGTTGCTTTTTTGTTTGCTGAACGATTAACAGGAGCGTTCATGTAGCCTGTGGGTAACACCCAGCTGCACCCCTAAATAGAAAATGGCAGGACTTCAGTTCATCGCATTCTTGAGAAATGCCAGGGATAATGTCTTTCCTTCAGGAGGAGGAAGGCTTGACCGTGAGCACAGGCAGCTGTAGCCTCATGCCTGGCAGTTAGGGGGGGGCTAGGTGAAGATCTGAAGGGTAGAAGGTATCGTGGGCAAGGGAGAGACACACACCAAGTACTGGAGTTTAGTATTCTAACGAAGGGATGTAATGAGAGTGCCAGGAAAGAGATGATAGGCTTGAAGCAAAAAACTTCTGATTTCAGCAGGCTTGGGGAGCACGAGGGTATAAAGCCTTGGGAACAAATGTAAGGAGGAAAAAGTGCTGGCAGGCTGGCAGTCACTGAAAGAAACTGCATTAAAGGTACAATGGCAAACCATCCTTTTGTGGAAGAAAGATGAAAAAAGAACAAGATATATTGAAAAAGGCCAATAGAGGCTGAAGTGATAAAATGTAGCCCGAATATCGACCTTTACCTCCAGATCTGAAGAATTCGGAGGTGATGAGTAGATCTGTCAAAATATTTTAATGGAAAAGTTGTGATTTTTGAGTTTTTGTTTTTCATTACTTTTTCTCATTTTTTGAAAAATAAAACGGTGGTGGGGGAACAGTCAGGTTTTCCCACTTCTATTCTTTTGAATTGAAAAGAATTGGAAAAAGTGGACATTGTTTATGTATTATATTTTTAAATGTGAGAAAACAAGCCTGTAATTTTTAATAACTTAAAACTAGAAGAAAGCTTCAGCAAGAAGGGTGAAAGAGAAAGCAGGAGCTGTTGCCATTTCTTCTTGTATAATGTGGGCTGACTTTTTTGTCAAGGAACAAAAGAATACATATCTTTCCTGTAGGAAAGAACTTGGCTATAGGGGAAAACCCCCCATTTTTCAACTAGCTCTATTCAAACAGAATTTGCAGACCCACAGATTAATTGCATTAATTACATGCTCTCAACCACCTTGCTGTTTCCTGTGGCAGCCTGCAGAGAGAGAAACCAGGGCTCTGAACCTGGAAGTTTCTTCTTGTGCAAAATGCCAGTAACATTAGGCTGATAAGCTCACCTTGCTATCTAAGGAGATTTTCTGCCTCTAGTAAATAATATGTATTGTCATTAAATTTTTCAGAATATTGTGTACTGGAGATTCTTGTTTTTTTCTCAAGGAGTGCATTTGTTGTCATTCTTTCCTCCTTCCATGGGGTTGGCATGATTAGCTGTAAGAACATGTTAGGTGCACCACGTGTTCAGTTCCCTTTGTATTTGCCACCGCCTGCTTTGCAGACACCCTGAGCGCATGCTGGCAGCTGCCAGACTTTGCCTATGTGGACACTGCATGCCTGTGAAAAATAGGCCATTTTGAGGTGAGAAGAGACCTCTGGAGGCCATCTGCACCAACCTCCCTGCTCAAGCAGGGCTGCCTGGATCCGGTTGCCCAGGACCGTGTCCAGGTGTCTTTTGACTGTCTCCAAGGATAGAGGTTGACCAGTCTGTGGTGCAATGCTAAGATGTGCCCAGCATCCCAGTCCAGGGAGCCCTGGAACAGATTGAAACATTTTAGAACATTAAATATTCCTAGAGACAGGTTACAAGAGGAATTATTCAGTTGTTTGAGGCTCCTTTGTAAAATACAAAGTATAAAGAAAAGGGACATGTGAGTAATGTAGTACCACAAACCTGCAAATGTAAAAGCTTCAGTAGCTGTAAACCATGCCACGCGGTCTCTCTGGCCGTTGGCTGTATTTTCTGGTAGGTTGAGGAGCAGCCTCCCAGTATGGGAGTGTAATTTGTAAGCACATCTTGTCATCTGCAGTTAGATGGAGGACTTCTGAACAGTTTAAATTCCCCTCCATTCAGCTCACATTCAGGTAGTTAAAAGATGCATCCTACATATAGCTGCTCTTCAGGGGAAGATTCAATGCAAAGAGCTTTCCCATGAAATGTAATTGCATACAGCTAGCTGCACATGGATCTGGGCTTTATTACTGCTGCAATTAATTCCTCTCTCAGCTGCCACTGGGTGAATGTTGCCCTACATTGATCTTATGGAGCTTGATGGGACTGTACTCCTGAAGACGAGATGAGCAGAAGCGAATTTCCCGATTCTCACTCCTCACACGCAGCCATTGCCGTGTGAACGTATCTGCAGTTCCTCACTGTTTTGCTCTGCCATGAGAATGAACTCTTCTAACTAAAAGTGCTTATTTAATGTATTCAGACGAGGGTAGTATTTGACCACGCTTCACTCACGACCTTTTCAGTATTCTGCATTTTGTTTGAGCAGTCACTTTGTCTGGTCCCCAAAGGTTAGCGGGATGTGGTGTGTAAATAGAGGACAGTTGGAAAACCCAAGTAATCAAAGTGCACTTTCATAGCAAAGGTCACAAGCCTATTGTACAGTGTATTATTATACACAACATTAATTTCCAGAACTTATAGGCAGGAACTTGCACATAGAAGGCATCTGGATGCCAAACATAACAGTCCTTTCCATAAAGAATAACAGTACAGAGGGATTACCTATGAAATATCATGATGTTGAAGAATGGTGAACTGGGAGAGTGTGTTGGTTGTTATATAGACAATGAGACCAAACCATTTTAAATGGTATGATGGCAAAGATAGCCACCACCCTCCTGGGCTGCATCAGGCAGAGTGTGGCCAGCAGGTCGATGGAGATGGTCCTGCCCCTCTGCTCAGCACTGGTGAGACACAGCTGGGGTGCTGGGTCCAGTGCTGGGCTCCCCAGTACAGAAGAGAGATGGACTCCCTGGAGAGAGTCCAGTGAAGAGCCACAAAGATGACTGAGTGGAGCATCTCTCACATGAGGAGAGGCTGAGAGAGCTGGGACTGCTCAGCCTGGAGAAGAGCAGGCTCAGGGGGATCTTATCCATGTGTATAAACACCTGGTGAGAGGGTGTGAAGAAGATGGAGACAGGCTCTTCTCAGGGGTGTCCAGGATGAGTGGCAATGGGCTCACACTGCAATGCAGGAAATTCCATTTAAACATAATAGACTCTTCTACTGTGCGGGTGGTCAAACACTGGAGCAGGTTGACCAGAGATGTTGTGGAGTCTCCAACCTTGGAGATACTCACAGCCTAATGGGTCAGCTGAGCATTGTGAAACTTGCAAGGTTTATCGAACACCCTGACAGTGTCCCTGTGTATATGAAATACTGTGCTAAATGCGAACACTGGTTGTGAGTGAATAACTGTTTTAACTAACCTCATTAATAAGACTGGTAATAAATAATCTTCTGTTAATTAATTCTTTCCCATTAAAATATTCACTTTGTTGCTCACTCCTGTTAACAGAAAAACAACATTATTTTGTAGGAAATAAAATCCCTCTTCAGCGTACACGGACTGTGTTTTTTCCCAAAGTTGCTTAACAGGGAGTGTTTTATGGAGTGCACAGCTACTTTGTGTTTATAATAATAAAACTAAGAAATCAACTTGGTTCTAAGTAGAAGGATTAATCCCTCCCACTCATCCATTTGAGGTGTTTTCACAGTTTTTGCTTCCTCTCCTTTCTTCCAGCTTATTTCTTGTTGCACGGTGCTGCATCAAGAGCCCACATTACACCACCTGTACGCTGTATAGAAAACACTAATCATCGTGTAGTTTTAATGTCAAAATTGCTACTGAGGCAACGGAATCAAAGTAAAACAACTGACTTCTTGTTTCCAGAGAGTGACTCTGAATACAAATTAAATGAATTAATTTGTGGCAGCGTGGATGCTGAAGAAGTGTCGAACCTGCTAGTCGTTTGCTGGGACCAGGAGACACGATCTCTTCCATGGAGGTGACGGGAGCGGGGTTTTGTACAGGGGCAGGTGGGATTGTGCACCCTCTCGTCTCTCTGATGTGCCTGGTCCCCGCTCCCGGCAGCCCGGACCTCCCTGGGCAGGCTGTGAGACGAAAGGAGTGTGGACACCCCCCACGAAGGGTGCTCACAGGGACAGTGGAGAGGATGGCTGAAGTGCTCCAGGAGGGAATTTGAAACCATGATGGATAAAGCAGCAGAGACCTCACTCCCCAGATTTGCCCTAGAATAATGGAGTCCAGTGTTTGGAACCACTTTAATTGTATTGACTGGAGAAAATAATTAAATCCTTTCAGCTTTAGAGCAGTTTGTTTCCCTGTCCTTCAACCTCTCATTAACTCAGTAGTTAGCAATGACATTGTTTTAGTATTATACAAGTCATATTTTTGTAATTACTGAAAAGTTAAGCAGAGCCTGGCTAGCTCAGGACAAGGGAGGTTCTTCTGGTGAACTTAATCATCCAGGAGAGGGAGATGGAGGAACAGGAGAAAGATGCACCCAGCGGCAGAAGCAGGGGGAAGCACAAGTGTCCTGGTTTCGGCTGGGACAGAGCTAATTTTCTTCCTAGTAGCCGGTGTAGTGTTGTGGTTTGGATTTAGTATGAGAAGAATGTTGATAACACACTGAGGTTTGAGTTGTTGCTAGTGCTTACGCTAGTCAAGGACTTTTCAGCTTCCCATGCTCTGCCAGGAGCACAAGAGGCTGGGAGGGGGCACAGCCAGGACAGCTGACCCAACTGGCCAATGGGGTATTCCATACCATACGATGTCATGCTCAGTATATAAACTAGGAGGGGTTGTCCGGGAAGCAGCGATCGCTGCTTGGGGACTGGCTGGGCATCAGGCGGTGGGTGG
>NW_009186864.1:24349-25762 GCF_000690835.1 Fulmarus glacialis
CTCCCCCATCCCACTAGGCAGCGGGGAGTGAGCGAGCGGCTGGGTGGTGTTTGGCTGCCTGCCGGGTTAAACCACAACAACAAGAACAAACAACACATTTCACCTGCACAAGAGAGGGACCATTCCCCGAGGAGCCGTTTCCATCTCCCATGGGGAGAGGCGCTGTGTCAGCAAGAGGGGTGTCTTAACTGCAGAGGAGGAAGGCTTTACCCTGAAGCCATTCAGAAACCGAGGTCAGTCTTCTAACATTTTGAGGAGACAATCTGTTAATGGCAAAACTGTGTTATGAATATAACTACAGAGATTGTGCTGGGGGTAGGGGGATGTCTCTCAGGTCAACTTAGAGGTTATGAATAAATTTTCGTTAGTTTTAGAGTCTTTGCCAACTAACTGAAAGACCCAGGAGGAGTCTGCATCCTTGGACCCCTCAGCTGGCCCAAGCTGAAGTCACCTCCACATTTCTGATGACTTCTCTTGTTGTCTGACTTTGGCAGCCAAGCATGTGAGATCTCCGTCCTTGGAGATACCCACAGCTCAGAAGATAAAAGTCCTGAGCAACATGATCTAAGTCTGAGGCTAACCAGAGCTGGGGAGTGGATCAGAGATCTCCAGAGGCATCTTCCAACCCAAGTTGTTTTCTGGTTCTGAGAGCACAGCAAAATCAGTCACAGAATAACATGGGTGGGAAGGAGGTCTCTGCTCCAACCTGCTGCTTAAAGCAGGGACACTCAGAGCAGGTTGCTCAGGGTTTTGCCCAGTCAGGTTTTGAATGTCTCCAAGGGCAGAGTTTCCACAACTTTTCTGGTTTTTCTCAAGTCTTGTTAGCATTTGACTACTCTCATTTTTAAAAAGATCTTTCCATACATCTAATGGGAGGTTCCCATGTTCCATCTTGTGCCTATTGCCTCTTGTCCTGTCACCATGCTGCTTCAAAAAGAGTCTGTCTCCATCTTCTCTAAGGTCTCCCTTTGCCTTCTCTTCTTCAGGCTGAAGGGACATATTTCTCTCAGCATCCCATCGCTAAACTTGCGCTTCAGTGACAGCAGTTCTGTGCTTTGCCTTTTTTTTCCTTCTCAGCTGAGGAGGAACAAGTGTCTTTCCTTGGCCAAATGTGGACCCAGGCTGGAGTCCAGCTAACCCTGCAGTCCAGCCTGGCCGGCGGCATCAGGAGGGCTGGAAGAGAAAACACATTGTTCAGGGATTTGTCTCAGCATGCTGCAGAAGGGCATTACTGGGAGATGGTTGATACTATTGACTCTACTGTCAGTATTACTGCACTGAAGAGTTATTTGGAGCTTATTTTTGTCAGCATTTACAATCCATAATGATCTATCATACTTAGCACTATCAATAACAGTGCTGTAAGAACATATTTTTATGTACTTTCTCTGCTCACACACATTTTCCTGTAAA
>NW_009186864.1:25779-32822 GCF_000690835.1 Fulmarus glacialis
TTCTTTTTTTTTTTCCTCTTGCGCACATGTGCTGAGCTGTATCAAGAGCAGGACTGTGAAACAGATGAAAAGCTGGCCATATGTTTTCTTCATGGTCTCGCAGTTCCTGGAACCCTTGCAATCTGGCGTGGGCTTCTGAGCAAGTATGAGCAACCCGAAGGCTCTTCCATGCTCTGCTGGCTGGAGGCAGTGCTCCTCAGTCTACCAGTATGACCAGTGCCTGGGACGAGGACGCTACTGGAAAGCAACTGCTCCTTCTCAGTGGCTTCTCACCAGGGAAGATGTCATCTGTCCGAGCAAGGGGTAACTTCAGCTGCTGTTCTGTAGCCAGGGTACAGCCAAAGCTGTGCCTGGTCTGATCACGCTTTTCACCCATATGCGCTTGCACTGGTGGTGACCAGTGCATTAGTTCCGTTAGGCATGTGGTGGTACATTTCTTTTTATGACTTGGGAAGGCAATCAATTTTTTTCTTTGCTGACACTGTATTGCTGCTCTTACTTGAGAGAATGGTGCATTTTAGCAATCCAGCTAGCAGTAGCTTATTAGTTTATTTCAATCCTAATGGAAAATTCTTTGTATTACACTGGAGCTTTCTGCCCATTTACATTGATTCTTAATGAAGGACATTTTAGACTGAAGTCTTGTTTTCTTGTTGTATTAAAAAGCATTAAAAATATTGCTCATAAAATATATATAGGTTTTTGAACTTTTGCTGCTGCTGCAGGGATGGATAAATACTCTGCATTAATAAAAGCCAAGGAGAAATAAACCAGCAGTTTCCAGCATTCTGATAGCTTAGTGTGAGCCAAAACCATTTCCAGTTCTATCAGGTTTTTGGCATTCCTCCCCAAGGTGGAGCTGGCCAGCGCTGGGTCACTTCTCGTGGCTGGCACCAGGGACCACGCGTGGTGGTGGGGTGCCCTCGGTCGATGACCGGGAGCCGCATTGCTGGAGGTGACAGAACCCACGGTGCAATCAGTGTGGAGCATTTGTGGGGAAGGATTAAGCTGATTTATTCTCCCTGAGTTTGAGATGAAACAGATAAGACACTTCTAAAATTAAAATGTGAGAGCAATTACACTGTCTTTTTTCCTCTCTACCTTTATTGGAAAGAGGCTTGGAATAAAGATACAACTTTTTCACTAAATCCTGGAGCTACAACTGCTGTAAAGTTTGGGCATGGCAAAGGATTCTTGTCTCAACTGTTTTGTACTACAGCCAGACCTGGAGATACCAAATAGGACATGGCCCTTTGCAAGAAACGTAACCGAAAACTGAACGAGGAGTATCGGACTGTCACTTCGTACCTGCCGTCAGCTCCTGTCACACCTCTTGGCACTTGGTGCCCAGGCAGGAAAGGCTGTGAAGCCACAATAAAGCCCAAGTAGGGATTCACGCAGCAGGGTGGCCATGGCCTCAGGGACCACGCACCCCATGGTGGCCGTGGCAGGTCTGGACGCAGCTCTGTGACTGTAGGGGTTTCTCTGTGGTCTGCTCCCCCTCCGACTGTTGAAAACAGGGAGACAAAACACTGAGCTAAGGTGAGTGAGGAGCAGCAGATCTCTCCCTGCTACACCACGGCCATCTCTGGCCCACTGTTTAAGTGGCTTTAATGTAAAGAATTTCCATTTTATCCTCTAGTCTTAATGTTTCCCCCGACGGCAGATGTCATTTTGGTGTGTAAGCAGGCTGCCAGGACAGCAGGGTGCATAATACACCTTGCTGTCCTTCCTTCCCCAAACCTGCCTGGGATTGTTTAATGAACTCAGCAATTGTGGATGATTAAGTGCAACAACTGGATCATGGCACACTGCACAAAACTCAAGATTTTTATTTTTATTTTAATAATGTGTTTTGAGGACAGCAATATAGTTCAGCTCTTTGGGTCACACCTTCAGTGCCAGACCCCTGTCCCACTGCCTAGCGGTACCAACCTCCATTAAGCCAAGAGAAGTTTGCAGAGGCACGTTGATGCATTGTCACTTCCACCCCACCCACTCCAGTACTGCTCCTGGCACCAGCTTGTGTATATAATTTTCCGTCCTCCTTATTTCTGTCTTTGCAAGAGATTTTGACAATTTGTCTGTTGTTGTGCTGAGGTCACTCTTTTAGTGCTCTCTGGTCCTCCTCTCCTGCTGCCCTATGCCACTTGGTTTTGTTTTATCTGATTTTTGATTCCTTGGTTAAGGACTGTGTCTTTTTCTGATGAGTATGCATCAACACAAGAAGGTCTGCAGCGCTAAGATGAGCCGCACAACTGCATGCTACTGGCGAAAAGAAGTATTAATGAATAGGTAAGTTCTAGGTCAGGGTCAACACTTCATACACAAAAATATAATACTGAAATTAAAGAGGTGAAAAAACATAATGAGCAGCCATATAATTTGGTTATATCAACTATGCAGTATGCCCAAACTGCTGCTTCCTTCAGCACTAAGTCTGATATCAGTCAATTATCTCAATGTTGTCAGGAACCATCAACAGCTCTTATAGCCATATCTAGCATTATAGTACATAAACTGTGGAGTAAATAAATCAAACAATAAGAAGAACTTAAAAATGTGCTATTTCTGAGGGGGGGCGGGGTTCACACTCTGTAGGCCATTTGTCTGCTCTGCACAGTATTTTTTCACAGCCTATTTCCATCTGTTTCCCGTGGAATTGATAATGTTCTGCACAGCATTTTCTAATCTGATACACAGTGCTGCAACTACATGCCACTCACAATTTATACCTAATGCGTGCTAAAAAAAACCAAACCAAAACCTCTTCTCTGGTTCATTTCTAGCCTAGGTATTTTTGGGATGTTTTCTTTTTTTCATATTTGGCACTTCACTTTGCGTAAGATGTATTCTCCACTTTCAGCAGTAAAAATACATCCTATTTTTTGTGTTGTGATGGAGATATAATAGTGTGGGAAGAAAATATATCTGTAACTACAAGCATCATCCACAAAAACTAGTAAACTACTTTGTATTCAAAATGCACTCCAAAAATTGTATGATTTTTCTAACTAATGCCGTGATTCCCTGAGGGGCAGCCAACTCCTGAGTATTTCTGTTCTCCAGTAGTCCCCAGTAAAAGCCTCCAGTGTCTTTCACTGGCTTTTTGGTGAATTAACAGCTTCAGAGTGAGCTTAGCCAGGAGTTATCCGGCAAAAGTGCCTTTAAAGAGAAAACTTGCCTTTTGAATAAACTTATTTTTTAAGCATCTCTTTTAGTGGGAAATTTTTAATTTGTTGTCAGAAAACTGATTGTCATTTCACCCAAATTCCAAAATGTTTTAATTCTGAAAAACAGACATATTTGCATTCTTGCTTCTGAAGGTTGCTTGCCTCATATTCCAGATCTTGAGCCAATTGACTCGTGGAGAGCCCTACAGCTGCAACCCGCATACGCGGCCCCTGCAGCGAGGACATGCAGCTCCCATTCAGAGGAGCAGTCCCCAGGACGTTTCAGCAGACAAAGGTGCTGTCAGACCTTGTAGACTTGAGGACGTCTTTTCAGAAGGAACACTGGGGCTTACGGAAATATTTGCAGATTTTTCTGGGCGCAGGTATAGAGTGCAGCAGAGCGGAGCTGTCAGCAGCTGTCCAGTTGTCAAATCAAATCCTGTGCAATTTCTGAAACCATTTCAGGTGATTTCATAACCTCACTACTCTAAGGATTAAAGTCCTCTTTTAGCTTCCAGCCTATATTTGTTCCTGGCCAGTTTGCATTCATTTGTTGTTGGAAGAACGATTCGCTTGTGCAGTACCACGCACCGCACGGCCGCATCCTTGCAGCTTGTGCAGGTTCCTGTTCACCCTACGCTGTACTTTAGGGGGTTGTTTTTCATGCCCGTTCTATGGGATATAAATATCTATATGCAAGTATGTGTATGTAAATATACATACACATGTGAATAACTCAACCTCGCTGTATCCAGGTCCTTCTTCTGGCAGGGCTCTCCACAGTCCCCCACTGGGCACCGTCCACCTCCTGTGAACGTTCACTACCTTTTCCTTAAGGTCAGCATCACTGATGATGTGGTTATACACAGTAGGGTATTTTTTGCCTTCCTATCATCACTTTCATTTATCTCATTCCCTGGGAACCAGAGGAGCAGCTCTTTAAATCAAGGACATACTTATCACTAACAAGAATTGCAGCTAAACCTGAGCCACCCACCACTATTTTTAGTTCTTTTGGCTTGCTCAGTGCTCTTCTTTCTCCACCCTCTTTATGAAGCAAATGCGGCTACTTATTCTCTTAGAAGGGAGATCTACACATAAAAGTGAACACAATTATTAACTTAAGCCCTATGCTATTTGCACACCTAGGCTTGAGGTTTACTGAGTGGAGCTGACTCTGCTCCAAGGAGTTGAGATAGCGCTCAAGTCAACATTGACAGTGGAAAAAGCTGGTATGGGCACTGGTATCTCTATCTCATTTTATGATTAAAAAATATGCATGGGGCCTTCATGCTGCAGCTTTCTAAATATATTTATTCTCCAGAAGATATAGGCCATCAAATTCCAAAAATAGTTGCAAGAGAAGCCCATATCTCCAGTTCCAGCTCTGTACCGTTATTTTTTCTTCAACACCGGGATTGACAGTCTTGCCTTGAATGCCAGTTTCAGGAATGATGGAAAACAGTAGAAGCTGCAGCTCCCATAAAAATGTTGAGAGCACGGCAGACTCAAGCACGATAGGCATGAGGGATTTCTTGAGAGGACAGACATAAACAAGCAAAGACGTTTACTTAGGTGTGAAAAAAAGTTAGAAGGAATGCTTTAGAAAAACATCGTTGTCCATTAACCAAATATTGTGGATAATAACTTTAATACACATGGATAAAAAAGATTATGAATAAATAATGGAGTTTTCAGAGAAGAGTACAGAGAAACAGAGGCATTAGTAGATCCACCAGACAATATGGGAAAGTCCATGAAAAGCTGTTGAGCATTCAGCGCAACCTTCTTTCAAATCCATGAAAGCTTTAGTCTTCTGCTGTGTCCTGGCTAACCTTCCATCTAACTGACTGCACCATTGAGAGACTGTTCCTGAAAGTCAAGAAAAAACTTTATTCTGAATTAAATCAACTTAGTGTGCGTGCCTTTGTGGCACACAAATCCTCACCCTTGACAGTCCCTATCTGGGTAACTTGCTTAACTACTCCCATGGCAAAGCATTGTTTTCTTTATAACTAATTCAAGTTTCCCTTCTTGCAGCTTGTGTCCACTGCCTCTTTACCTTTCACAGTGCACATCTGACAAGAGTCTGGCTCTGTCTTCTCCATAACTACCCTACAGGTAATTGAAGACAGTAATTAAATCCCTCCTTCACCTTCTCTTCTGCTGTCCTGTTGCATGGCATTATTCCATCCCAGAAGTAAAACTGCATTTCTCCTCGTTGAACTTTGAAGGCTTCACACCACCGAGCACTGCCCTGTGACCCTGGCGTTTCACCCATCTCCAGCCACTCCTCCAGCCCATATCTCACCAGCTTGGCTTATAAGCCTGTTATGAGATTGTGTCAAAAGCCTTGCTAACCTGACAGGTAGTGACAATCTATTGCTCTCCCCTCATCCACAGAATCTTCTCACCATAGGAGGCAATCATACTGGCCAGTTACGATTTGTCTTCATAAATCTGTGCTGGGTGTGCCCAAAGACTTTTGTACTGTTTCTGCCTAGAAATGGTTTCTAGGAGACTGGCAGACAAGGGACAAATGTTTCTGTGTAAAATTCATCAGTCCCCATAAATTTTGCACCTTCTTCATAGCCTGTTGTGTTGCAGGCATGTTGTTGACTCTAATGGCATGTGGACTTTCTTTACCTTTGCTATGCTGACCGATGGGCTTCTGTTCCTGGGATCTTCATTTTGTTCTTCTATTTTGAGCCTACTTCATCTAGTTTTTGCTGACTTTGCAGACAACACTAAGCTCTTTTGGATACTTGGATGCTACACCAATGGCAAGGAACTCCAGAAGGACCTCCCCAAACCCAATGTGAGGGAAAAAGGTGGCAAAGGAGCTCCACCAGAGATCCATGTAAGGGGGTACATCTCAGGAAAAATAATTGAAACCATATCTTTCTATTTGTAAGTTACAAAATAATTTTCAATGTATTCTCCTGAATCGGTTATATTACCACAATGAAAGACATGTTTCACCTGTTTACCTACCATTGTTGTTGGTTCTTCTTTGGCACCACACTGGTATGTACAACTTTGCCCATCCCGGGAGGAGTGAACATCCCGTTTGCTTTCAGGCTGGCAGCCTGGTCACCTTCTGCTCCAGTGCTGTGTATTGCTCACGTGAAGAATTCCTTTAAACTACATCGTTGTCCTCTTTTCCATGCTGTGCACAAGCTCTGGGGCTGGCAGTCTCTTCAAAAGCCACCTAATCCAGTGAAGTATTTGGGGGTTTTGGTGGATTGTTTTTTTTTTTTTTAATGCTGAAATTTTCAGTGGTTTGCACTGCTGCCATTCCATGTGCTTCTGTGGACTCCAAATCAGAGCTTGCTGTGCCTTTCATCAGTCAGGTCTGTTTTACTAGAGTGTGTCTGGGTGGTGTGTTAATATGCATGTTGTCCAGGCAATGACTGTCGTTCCTTATACTCAGTCTGGGATGGGTGAATATATAGATTTCTTTGCAAAAGTACTTTTTGGGGGTGGAGGGACTTTTTGGGGCAACCTCAGAAATGATGCAAAAAATGGTCGCAGTTATTCTTCCATCTGTCAGTTACGTTCTTACATATTGTTGTAATTTGGAAAGTAAAATTCCCCATTGACTTCATATGTCTGATTCTTGTGGGCCTTAATAACGTTTGCTTATATTTCTTCAGCAGAACTTTATTAAATAAGATTTTCAGCCTAATTAAACTATTTCAGGATTTCAGCTTCCTGTCACCCAAAGATAAGTCTGAAGTGTAAAATCAGGTAATAGCCATAGAAATACAGAATATATATAGAGAGGGTTTTATAACTTCTGTATTGTTATAATTTCAATTCTATTTTCTTTTATGATATACTTTAAAGGGGGGGGGGGAAATGTTAGCA
>NW_009186865.1:0-1093 GCF_000690835.1 Fulmarus glacialis
CCCTGAGAACTTCAGGGTGAGCCGTGCTCCTGACCGGGGGACCCGTCCTCCCAAGGCGTCTCTGTGGGCAGTTTCTCCCCCAACCCTAAGCCCCACCATGAGGCGGATTTACCCAAGACATGCCAGTGCAGGAGGAAGAGGGGCTGGTCGTTGGGGCAAGGGGGAGATGCAGGAGAGGGACGGAGAGGGAAGGGACCAACCTGCAGCTTGGTGGGAAAGCACCGACGGGGCTGAGAGGTGATGGTCACGGAGAGGCCGCCTGGAGGGTGCGAGCGAGCATGCACGGGAGACGGGAAGGCAGCGAGGAGGTGGTTTCAGTGCAGAAAGGGAGGGGGAGAGTAAAGCGAAAGCAGTTGTCGAGCAGGAAGAGGTTTGAGCTGAGGGGGAAGCGAAGGAGCAAGAGTGAGGCTTGGCAGGGAGGAGAAAGGAAAGATGAGTGAGGAGCAAGAGATGGCGGCTAGATGCCAAAAGCAAAAGAGGAATGGGACCTAGAGGGAGAGAAAACTTTGGCTCCCACGTCTCTGCAGCTGAGAGTTTCCCAGTGGGGTAGTAACCCCGACATTAGTCACCGGGGCTGGCAGAGATCCTCCCTGCATCCGCGTGAGCTCATTGTTCATGCCAGGGTGCTTTGCAGTGCTGAGTGCCGGCTCCCTGCCACGCGGCCGACGCTCAGCTGTGTCTTCTGCTCAGGAGAAACTCCCAAATGAAGCCAGAAGGGAGAAAGAAAAATTTAATCAACAAAATTTCTGGAGAATTTTTAGTTACTCTTCCCATAGCAGTAGCAGAACCTGAATCTTTAGAGTAAAAGCAGAGAACAAGTTTAAGGTGCATCATAAAAGGGACTCCAGGGAGATTTTTAAGCCTACAAAATGCCTGGCGGTTTCCCTGGGTCTAATGCGAGTGCTTGTGTGGGGATCTGCAGGCTCCTGGGCATTGCTAACCCGAGGGTGCTCTTGTCCCCGCAGCTCCTGGGTGACATCCTGATCATCGTCCTGGCCGCCCACTTCTCCAAGGATTTCAGTCCCGAATGCCAGGCTGCCTGGCAAAAGCTGGTCCGTGCAGTGGCCCACGCTCTGGCCCGCAAGTACCACTG
>NW_009186865.1:1165-16461 GCF_000690835.1 Fulmarus glacialis
CGGCTGATGTTCTGGAGCTGACAGCTTGTAACAGCCCAATAAAGCTCATCCTGTGAAGTCTCCGCTGAGTCCGTGTGTCCCTGAGAGGCTGGAGGGGTTGGGGGGACGGGGACCTGGGGCACGCGCAGGCGCACTGGGCTGTAGGCTTGAGCAGGGCGGGCATTTTGCTCCCAGGAAATCCCACCTCCCTGTGTTCTGTATGTTTTTGTGGGGGGTTGTGACAGCTTGTAACAGCCCAATAAAGCTCATCCTGTGAAGTCTCCGCTGAGTCCGTGTGTCCCTGAGAGGCTGGAGGGGTTGGGGGGACGGGGACCTGGGGCACGCGCAGGCGCACTGGGCTGTAGGCTTGAGCAGGGCGGGCATTTTGCTCCCAGGAAATCCCACCTCCCTGTGTTCTGTATGTTTTTGTGGGGGGTTGTGTGGGATTTGCCTCTGGAAATCATACTTACAAAGGTTCAGGTGCATACAGCCCTGCTACCTCCGTGGTCAAGCACTGGGAAGTTTTAGTCGGTATTTTACTGTGAAACCTGCGTGTTTTCTTGCAGGCAAGGGGAGCTTGGAGGATTCGTATTTTTTAGGGAGGATAAACAAAGTGAAGACTTTAATCTACCCTGGCTCATTCCTGGCATAAAGCCTACAAGAAATTAGCTGACTCATACTGGCCAAGCAGCCAGCTGGGTGGGGGGAGGTTTTAGATAAACATTTTGCTATCAAGACCTGTCCAGACTTTGTTTATGCACTTCTTTTTCACCCTGTGCCGCCCATTCTGCAATTATGGGGGCCCGATCCTGCTAATAGTGGTGACTATCAATAATTTTCTGGATGTGAGTATCAATCGGTGCTCTGTGCGCACAGAACGTTTTGGGTGTTTGAGTGTCTGCAGAGCAGGCTCTCCAGGGTAGAGTTTGCTCTTGGCATGGGAAGCACCGACTGCCCCATCTGGACTGAGCGTGATGCAGTAAAAGCAATGGTCAGCTGAAAGGAGATGCTTACTTTCAAAGGGAAAAAAGAGGGCATTGCTGTTTATCCCAGTACCTCTGACACCCTGTTTGCACTGCGTCCTACCCCTGCTTCATCCACATTTGTGGGCATCCCACTCTCTGCCCCTGACCCGCTGCAGCGTATTAAAAGCCCTCTGTGACCCATAAATGCCCCTTCTCACACACATCACTCGAAGGAAGAGGCATTTTGTTTCTGGCGTCAAGGCAGACACTGAGAAGGTGAGAAGATGATTCGCAGTGAATCTGGGCAGGCACGGAGTGTGGTGTCTTTGTCAGGTGTTCAGGGTCACAAAAAGCCAGATTCTTACATGATTTTTCATAGGTTTCATGACAGATATTCGTAGACTTTCATATGAACATGATTGTTCATAGACTTCAGGCAGAAATGACTGAATTATTTGAGCAAGTAGGTCTCCTCTTGCAGGCAAGGTGTCTGGGGGTAGAAATGAGCCGAGCAGACCTCTCAGGTTGGACCCTCCAGGTCAGTACAGCAGGGGAGGGCTGGGCTCTTCCCGCTGTTGGGGTTCCTGCAGGGGACCCCTTCCCGGCAGCAGGGACGCCGGTTTCCGTCCCCTGCACCCAGCAGCATGGCAGGATGGGTACGGTGCCCACTGCGCTGCCCGTGGCTTCACTCCCTGTCCCCAGCCCCAGCTGGGGGATGACACCCCGGTCCCTGTCCCCCCAGCAAACAGATCCTGCAGGACGTCTTCTCCCCATTGTGCCTCCTGCGTGATGGCAGGACTCCGCTGCGGGGGCTGACACCCCCCGGGCGATGCCCGGTGCCGTGCGGCGCTGGCAGCACCGCAGGTCCTGGAGGGGCCGATAAGGCGGTGCAGGAGGGCAGGCACCAGCGGCAGCCCGGCAGCATTTTGCCTGCATGTTCTCTCCCCCGTGCATGCACTCAGGCAGTGCTCGACTTGATTTATCATCATGCTCCAGCACACCAGCCCCCGTGCACTAGATTTTCTTGAGAAAAAGCAGATGTAGGCAACTCTAATGAAAATTATTCATCCCTATTCCATTGAAAAACAGTGTACAACTAAAGGAGGAAATATATATTATCAGGCTGAAAATCTCCCTCAGTATTCTCTTTCTTTTAATTGATTTTCCTCCCATTCTTGCATTTTCAGTAAAAGGCCAAGAAGACACTTAGCAGGAGGTGGTCCATGGAGGAAGGCAAGTCCTGATGTCTGGAGAGGAGCTTGGT
Source organism: Fulmarus glacialis (assembly GCF_000690835.1). Taxonomy (NCBI): domain Eukaryota; kingdom Metazoa; phylum Chordata; class Aves; order Procellariiformes; family Procellariidae; genus Fulmarus; species Fulmarus glacialis. The sequence goes on from NW_009186865.1 coordinate 3,374, forward strand.
CAGCTCTTAAGCTTTGCCGGCCATCCAAACACCCCACCTCTTACCCTGTCACTAGTCCGACAAGACCCAGCGCCTCTTATTTAGCCCAATCCAAATCCTATGGAAAACAACAGGAAGATAGCGGATTGCCCCAGGTGCCTTGGGATCAGGATCAAGCCCCTGTGCTTTCAGCAAGTGTTTCTTGGGGTTTTATGCAGAAAATAAAACAGGAGACCCCTGCCGCGCAAGGGCATCTCTCCTGGCGAGGGTCCATCACCCCCAGTGTGCTCGGGGGTGTCCCAGGGGAGCAGTTCACGTGAAGCCCAAACAAATCCTCCTGGCAAAGGAGGCCGGGCACAGCCTGGCTGAGTGTGGGGGAAAATGTGAAATATGGCAGCCTTGTCAGGGCAGGTTCAGAAGGGAAAGGCCCTGCGCTCTGCCAGGCTGGACATCCCTGAGCTGAGCTTTTGCTGCTTTTTGAGCCCACAGCAGATCCTGCAGTGGCAAACCTTGTGTTCAAAGCCCATTTCACCTGCTCTTTATGGATGTGGATGAAAGCAGAAATGGGATGAAAAGGGTGATCCTGTTTGATATTTGCTCCCTGTCCAGCAGCGCTGCATCTGGCTGCCCCTTTTACATTTGAGGGGAGAACATTTGGGTGAGCTTCTTCCTGCTCCAAAAGGAACAAGTAAACCAAGCAGGTCAAGTTCTGTTACAGGAGGAGGACAATAGCGTTAATGCAGATTTCAGCTGCAAAGCCTGAGCATCCTCTGAACAACTCCAGCATTGTCCACAGCTCCTGGTGCTGCAAGGAGACTAGAACGCTCCTGCAGTGCAAGCATCCGCACAGTTTGCTGGCGGCAAACCCTTCTGGGTTGCTCTTATGGGCTACATTTTGGCGGTGGCATTCATCATCTCTCTGATAGAGGCTAAGGCAAGGCAGAGTCCAGCATTTGGGAGAGCCAGGGCACAAGGCTCACACCCCTTTGAGTCCCATGCACACGTGTTAAATTGTGATGGACCATCGCACAGTGGCTTGTGCAGCCCTTTCTCTGCAAAGGGGCCCATGCCTGGTAGGTGAAACGGAGAACCGCCTGCACAGAGGGGAGGGGATAAAGCTCTTGAGCTCAGGATAACCAGAGGCCCCTTCTCAGCGTACCACACCCTGGACATCCCCTTCTGCTCCCCCGCTGATGGGGACCCCCACCCCGGCCCCAGCCAATGGCCCCGCAGCGCAGGATGGGGAGGAGCTGCCGGCAGTGGATAAAAGCCTCCGTGGGTCTGCAGCTCAGCTACGGGGTCTGCATCCTCCTGCAGCTCTGAGCAAAGCCGCCTGCCACCATGGTGCACTGGTCAGCTGAAGAGAAGCAGCTCATCGCCAGCGTCTGGAGCAAGGTCAACGTGGAAGAATGTGGTGCTGAGGCCCTGGCCAGGTAGGTCCAGCTCCCGGGCATCTGCTCAGCTGCAACCTGGATAGAGAAACCCTGGCCATTGCATTTTGGTGTCTGTGTCTGCTTGTGTCCCTCCATCTCTCCCCAGACTGCTGATCGTCTACCCCTGGACCCAGAGGTTCTTCGCTTCCTTCGGGAACCTCTCCAGCCCCACCGCCATCATCGGCAACCCCAAGGTCCGTGCCCACGGCAAGAAAGTGCTCACCTCCTTTGGGGAAGCTGTCAAGAACCTGGACAACATCAAGACGACCTACGCCAAGCTGTCCGAGCTGCACTGCGAGAAGCTGCACGTGGACCCCGAGAACTTCAGGGTGAGCTGCTTTTGCAGTCCCAGCCCCTTCCCTATGTTGTGTGGGGAAAGTCAGATTTTGCTTTGAAACTGGGGGTATTGCCTCCAACAACGCTGTCTAGGGGTACTTACTTTCTTTGGCTGGTGAAGGCAGGGTCCCTTTGTAGCACCCGAGTGAGACAATAGCTTGTGCAAGACTGTTTGCAAGAGTGTGGGTGACTTTCACACTAAAAAGTCGCATTTTTAGTAGCAGCACAGCAATGGGGAAGAGAAAGTATTGGGAAATTGTTACCTGAAGGAGATCTGGTTGGGGACAAAAGAAACAAGCCCAGGGGAAGGTGCAGCACGGGCTGGAGGAGTCAGAGGCAGAGGGGAGCTAAGCAGAGCACTTAAGGAAATCATAGGTCCTATAGTAAGATAAGCATCTAGAAAACCACGGAGCAGGTCTCTGCCTTGTCCAGTGTGGTCTGCCTGTCTGCATGGGACATTCCCTCCTCCTCAACACTTTTAAATAAAAATGGATCATTTTCTTCATTTACATCTAAAGAGAAGAAGAAAAAAAAAACCCAGCATTTTGCAGGGTGGGTCTCAGGCCAAATTGCTTTAGCATCGCAAAACTGGGGGGAAGTAGTATCAAGGTTCTTCCTTTCTTTCTTTTTTTTTTTTTTTAAAAGAACGAAGCAAATACTGTTTTCCCAAAACCCAGAGCTTTCTATGCAAGGACTAAGGATTTTGTTGCAGCAGTCGCAGAGGATGGGGAGTGAGCCAGTCCCTGTAACCAGCCCTGCAGCCCGCTCTGATGGGGCAGGGGGGGCTGAGGAGGAAGAGGAGGAGTGTGCAGCATGTGAGAGTCCTTTCAGGAGGGGAATTCAGCCTCAGGGAGAAGTCAGGAGAAAGGAAACCTATGCAGCCTATGGGTTGCCGGGTGTCTGGGGGGGACGGGAAGGAGAGGGACCGGAGGGAAGTCTGCAGCAGGAAAACCAGGGAGATAGAGAGCTTGCGTAAAGGAAGAAGCTGTTTAGAGCGAAAGAGACGGCGGAGTCGGGTGGGGTTGGTGGAGTTGTGTGCGGTGAGAGCGGAGACCCCTCCTCGAGAGGTGTGGGTCCAAAGCTCAGCCCCAGCCTGGGGATGTCCGGTCCCTGCTCCGTGGTCTGCTGCAGCACAACGGTTCGAGCAGCACTAACCCTGTCTGTGTTCCTCTTTCTCCTCCAGCTCCTTGGAGACATCCTCATCATTGTCCTGGCTTCCCACTTTGCCAGGGATTTCACCCCTGCTTGCCAGTTTGCCTGGCAAAAGCTGGTCGGTGTCGTGGCTCACGCTCTGGCCCGCAAGTATCACTGAGCATCCCGGGACCGGCCGTGCGAGGAAGAGTCCCTGCTCTGCCACAAGCACCTCCGAGCGCAGGGAGATGCCCTTTGGGTATTGACAGGCTGTAACCACCAAATAAATGCCTCCCAGCACCATGTCTGCAGAGTCTCCCTGTGTCTGTGCTGGGGAAGGAGCGGGGCCAGGGGAGTTCGTGCTGTCGAATGCAATGCCATCCGCGTGTGGGTGTATTTCTCGTTTCTAAGGGCTGTTGCAGACAGAGTTTCCGTAACTCTGCAGTGCTCTCTCATGTGCGCTCCCTGCCAGTGCATCCACGGGGGTCTGTGAAGAGAAAACCCATGCAAAGGGCCCTGACACCTAGCAGTGTTTCAGAGAGGGTCATAGGACTAACGAGGGATTGCAAAGAATCCACATCTGTTCTCCCAGCTCTACATAATGTGGAATAGGGTGAAGCCAGCACCACCTGGAGCACAGGGTTCCCGGCCAAGCCGTTGCTGCGCTTGGGGAGCTGGCACCTGCCTTGCCCTGCTCTAGGGCTGGGGATGCGCGATGTGCTTTTAGAGCAGCTGATACAGGAGAAAACCTTTGAACTCTGACTCTTGGGAGGTTCAGGAGATGTCCACTTCTTCTAACTATATCAGCTGGCCGAACAGGAGATACTGCTTCTCCAAGGGGGATTTATCATGCTGATGCAGATAGCAGGATAGCAAATGCCTCATCGCCAGGCACCCACAGTCTACAGACTTCCCCTCTCCAGTTCCCAACGTCACCCGGTGAACAAAACCCACCACGCTAATTGGTATCTGGGCTCTGCCATGCCCAGCCCTCCTTCTCCCATCCGAGGGGCTTCCATGGTGCTTGGAGGGAGGCTGTGGGTCAGGCTCAGTTATTCATTCTTTGGGGCAAAGGTGACAAGTTCAATTTTTTTTAGCTGTTTTATTATACAAAACAGGAAAAAAACATGAAAATGGTCAGGACTGTGTTTCTCTTACTCTTAAATCTTGTCTTAAACCAAGGCTGGAGACTCCTTGCATAAGGGGACGGACAACCAGTGCTGTTTACAGCATCTGGCACAGCAGAGTCCTGGCTGTGATAGAAGTTTCTGGAGTTACCAGGGAGGATATGGTTGTTTTGGGTCATAATCTTTCAAAACATGCTTTCATCTCACCTGGGTTCAGTAGGCTTCTCCTATGCACTGAATCTGCAGGTTTTTGTACAGAGACTAGCGCAGCTCCCGGAAATTCTGTGCAGCCAACAGCAGCGCAGCCAACGCGCTGACCCTGCTTCGAGCAGGGCATCAGACTAGAGACCCCTGGAGACCCCCTCCTACCAAATTATTCCCTGGTTCTGCACTCTGAGTTTGCAAGACATTTGCTTGCTTTTCTCCCCTATGGCTTGTTTTCATAGAGTCATAGAATCATTAGGGTTGGAAAAGACCTCTAAGATCATTGAGTCCAACCATCAACCCAACATCACCATGCCCACTAAACCATGTCCCTAAGCGCCTCATCTACACGTCTTTTAAATACTTCCAGGGATGGAGACTCCACCACTTCCCTGGGCAGCCTGTTCCAAGGCCTGACCACTCTTTCAGTAAAGAAATTTTTCCTAATGTCCAGTCTAAACCTCCCTTGGCGCAACTTGAGGCCATTTCCTCTCGTCCTATCGCTGGTTACTTGGGAGAAGAGACCAACCCCCACCTCGCTACAACCTCCTGTCAGGTAGTTGTAGAGTTTTGAAGGGGTCCATGAAGAAACAAGTTGAAGGTGCCTTTATAAATCTGCTTTGTTTGAATGCTGTAAAAGACAGGACTGAAGAGGGGTGGTAGGAAGACGTAGATGTTGCCCATCACAGTGTGGAAGATGGGGGTGCCTCTTTCCCAAATCTGTGCAGGATGGGCTAGCCAAGTTCTGGGACGAAGAAGACTGAGACCACACAACCTTCAGGCCCTCATCCTTGGAGGCAATGCTGAGAGGTGTCATGAGGACCACGATGGAGGACAACAAAACAAAGAGGAGATCTGAACCCATGGTGAAGAAAATGAGGTCTGGGGCATAGATGCTGTTGAACACTATCTCTCTGGAGGGCAGCCAGGTCATCATGGGATGAGGCAAAGGGGATGGGACAAGGCGCTCCCCAGACCAGGCAGACAGAGGAGATGGAGGACCGGGGTATGATCACGACTATGCTCCTCTGTGGGTGCGTCAGCCCTATTTTGGCTGCCCTCATGCCTGTTGGCATGGTCATACAGCTCCATGGGGGGCAGAGAGCCATCAGCCTGCCAAGGGGCATGGCAAAAAGCACCACTGACTCCAGGAATGTGAGGGAGCAGATAAGGAAGAGCTGAGACACACGGGGGTACAAGCTAATCGCCACAAGCAAGGACCGCAGCATCCCTGACACGGTGGAGAGACACAGCCCAAGGCCAGTAAGGGCCAGCACGGAGGGGACATGATCCAGGGCTGGTGGAGGCTTTGGTCTGCTTTTCTAGCATGCAGAATAACACAATTTCCAATGCTCGTAGTGACATGAGCAGAACAAATTGAGATGGAAATCTGGGGTAATATGTCCTTCACACTGAGGGAATGTGGTTAGCAGAAAGGCTGTGACCACGGGGCTGGTCCAGTGCTCACCCCCATGAGGTGCTCTTGGTGTCCTCTCACTTCTTAGGAATTGCAATCTGTGCAGCCCAGATTTGGTTCAGGTCTAGTTTAGAAATGATAGAAAAATCCTGAATCCCTATGAATTGCATCATGCAGCCCTGAAATGATGGGAGGCTCACACTAGCGGGTTGATGGATTGTTCTCTTTCACGGCAGCTTCTCTCAAACCTCAGACAGCGCTGCAAATCTTTGATGAATGATCACAATGTGTTGCTTTGGAAAGAGAGGAAGGGAATTTCCACAACAACAGCACAGACTAATAACTGAATAGATTTTATAAAAGAAAGTTTGCTTCTTGTGAAAATTGATAGGAAAAGGCATTAGGAAATAGTGTTAAATTATATAAATCAGAAAACAGTTGTGATCTGTGGTTGTGACACTTCAGCCATCGGGAGATGTCACCTCTCCTCCTGGAGCCTGCCTTCCTGCAGACCCACCATGAAAATGGAGTCCCCAGGTTTGCAAATGGTGGGATGGAATATAAAACTTCTTATTTATCTAATAATAGACGTTGTTTGCAGTTTTCACAGGTGTTAAGAAAAAGAATTAGTCGAATATCTGTGCTAGGATAATTAATGGAGTCTGTGCAATGAAAAATGTGGTGGTGCGTTTTGTGCTTATGAGAGGAGCATTTGTGTTTTCTCCACAGTGAAACCCTCTTGTTAACTGCTGTGGCATATTGCCTGGAAATGGAACCTTAAAAACTCCTGCTTAAAAATATAATGAATTAATCAAACCCCAGAGCCTTTTAAGGAATTCTTATTCAAAGTTTAATGTCAGTCTAAGGAGCAGGCTAACCAGAGGACTATCAGGTATAATTATTTTTATCTGCCCTGATCCCCACACTTACCAAAATAACAGGAGCAGAAAAAAACCCCAGTTCTCTTCACTTCTTAGCATGAGCCAAAAATACTCTCTAACTGGCTCTGTGCTGCCCCTGCTGGGGTTATATATAGCGTAAGGCACAATTTTATGCCTCTAGAGGGAATTCTCTCAGAGGACTGTCAGCATAATAGAGCATTTTGGAAGACAGGTCTTACAGCTGGTGGGATTGGAACATAATCATAACAAAATTCAGCCATTCGTGTGGGATGTTTGTTGTGTTTTCCCACACTACTTGAAATGAGAATGAATGGAAACGTACTTGTTCTGATTTTGCAAAAGATGCTTCATTTCTTTTGAGATGTAAAGAAAGATGTTGTTTTCTCCAAGAAACAGTATGGAAATACCCAAGCTACCTAATGGCTCTGTGCTCCTGCAGCAACCATTTCTGGTAGTTTTTTACACCGCATGTTACGTTACGGAGATATTTGGACAGAAAATCTATCTGCCTGTGGAACAAGGGGGATCCTTTTCAGCTTGCGTAGCCCGTAGAAAAGGGCTTGATCTATAGGGCCACAAGCAATCCTACAGGCGAGACTGGAGGGATGGGGCCAGCTCTGCTGGCTGTTTTCCACAAGCCACATTGTGCAAGGACTGGCTGGGAACAGGACCACAACGTTTTTCCTGTGTCACTAGCAAAATCTGATGTCATGGCAACTGCAGTACTGATGCAAAAAACCTCGAGAAATATCATTTGGATATTAAGAGATTTTTGATCCATCCCTCTTGGTTAACTTTGCAGAAATGAAGGTTTGAAACCTTGAGTGACTTATCATAGCTGATCTGCCTCATCTTTCCTTTTTTCTGCCCCCTTACCTCCTCCCGCCTCTGCTTAGTGCCCTTCCAGACCAAATGCTCTTCAGTAAGAGAACCAGACACATGCTCATTTTCCATCCCAAACGAGAAGTGGCAGGGATAATGTTTCTGAGATGATGAAGAGTTTCTCTTTCATAACCCAAAGACTCATCCAGACAGAAGTGCAGGAGTTCTCACTATCTGGCACAAAGTGAACTCAGAAACCAATTTTTTGTTTGTTTGTTTTTGTTGGCAGCCTTTTATCATGTCTCCCTCAATCTTTCTTTGTCCAGGCTAAATGACTGCTGCTGTGGAGACAGGCCCCCATGCTCCACCCCACAGAAATTAAGAATTCCTGCACTAGAGACCCATGTATTCACTACGCAGTAACAAACGCCATGGTAGCTAATGTGATTTAGATAAATCCACACTGTCAAACCGCAGTGGCTGGCAGAGGTTGGAGAAGGACCACCTTTGTCCATACAGCAGAGATGTGTGAATGACAGGGAGGACACGCTGGTCCCCAGAAAGCAGAGCATCATCTCACCTCCCATTACCTGACAGATCACAAACGGCAGAATCACCTTCTGGAGACTACCCAGCTTTACTGCAGGGTTGCAGGGTGATGATTAAGCTTGCCCAAAGCCTGCCCTGGTCCGGTGCTTAGCCACGTGGCCATGGCAGCCTTTCAGCAGCGGGTGGCTGTGGTGGTCCTCTGGGTTGCATCTGCAGGGACAGACGTGGAGCAAATCACCGAGACGCGCTCTGAAGCTTCCCCGTTACTTCTGCAGCAGCACTCAGAGCTGCACAGACGTCCGCCGCCGTGAATGCTGGAAAGCACCTGCTTGGGTGGAGACTTTTTGCAAATATGCTCACTCGGTCCTACTCGGCACTCCTACCACTTTCTCCACGTGCTGCCTGGTCGTGTCTCAAGCAATCAAACAAACTGCTCTTGCTCCTGCTTTGCCCTCTCTCAGTCCTACAACTTCTTCCAGGGAAGAGCCTCCTTCCATGGAGGGGAATGCTTCGCTTTGGGACAGTTTTGTTTGGGAAGTTTCTGTTTGCTTTATTAATAATTTTTGTTTTACGTACATGAAGTTTTCAGTGTTTGACAACATTAGAGAGAAGGAACCCCTTTCAGTGGCAAAGACAGGCAAGACAATGTGTCTTGGCCCTTTCTGCACGTTTGGGTCTGTCCCAGATAATGAGTTTAGGTATATGGCCTGAAATGCAGGGAGCTGAAACGCAGGCATTGTCAGGCACGATCTGTACTTGAATCACCACTGGATCATTTTCCATTGGCACCTTGGAACAACACTCCAGCAAAGTACTCCATAAACACTAGCCCTGGCCTTAGCTTTTTCTGTTTTGCCTCTTTATTTTAGTTGCCCTATCCATAACACAGGGAAAATAAAATTTATGTATCTTTAAAAGGGTTTATTGGGATTCCACTGCTGATGTTTGAAAAACGATGTGTATGTGAGAGTGCTTTTGCATGGCCAAAAAGTAGGCTCACCCTCCACCCGTGCTGGTACATGCTGAGCTTGTGGGCACTGCACCTCCCTCTCTCCATCCCTTTCCCAACCCTCTCTTCCCAAAGTTTTGCCATGGAAGAGCTTACATCTTCTCAAGCATACAAAGAAGAGTGAGGCACCGCTTTTGCACTAAAAGGCTTGTCAGGGATGTGTGTATTTTTCTAGGGGTGCAAAGACCTAAAGATGCACTCTATTTTAGCCAAAATTCAGTGATGAAATCTAAGCAGTGTTTCCAGGGAGTTGCATCTCTATCTCACCTCAGACCTAGCTGGCAAGTGCAGAGCAGCAGTTTCACCCTGGAGCCAACACCTACACTTGGGGCAAATAACTGACTTTATTAATGTTTAACATTTCAAAATTCACAGTTCTATTTTAAAACGGAAGAAAAATCTAGTGAAAATTATTTTTTTTTCATTGCTGCTCTGACCAGTGTTTCCTAAACATTTGTGATCCTCATATTTGCTCTTGCAGCATTTACCCCTGTGCTGCCGCCAGGGTGGTGGCAGCTGAAGGCATGAAAGGGAGTCCCGTCACCTCCCTGGACTGTGTAGTTGGTTTGCATTTCATGGCCTCAGCCCCGGCAGCAGGTCCCAGGTGACTGTCGTTGCTGCTGAGATTTCACACAGGCATTATAAAAACAGCTGGCTTCCTCCGCATGTGAAACACCCGGGCAGCAGTGCGGTTCCCTGTCCCTCTGCATCTTCTGCCTAAGGACTTCAGCCAAACAGAGATAAGGGCATCTGAAGGGTCAATGCACTTCCGTGTCAGCCTGGCTTCATCACTGATGTTTTAATTTTGGGTGGGTCATTTTCCATTCAGATTTTGTGATAAAGGGTAGCTTTGGTTCACAGCCGGCTTGCTTATCTATCACTGTGCCTTCCTGCAGGTGTTTCACACTTTCCATCCATCCATCCATCCATCCATCCATCCATCCAACAGTGTCCCTCTGTTGTGGTTTAACCCCACAGAAGTTCAGCGAACGCCCTCCCCTTCCTCCTCCCCCCCGTTGTTACTGCTGAGCACGATGTCGTGTGGTATGGAATATCCCTTTGGTCAGTCGGGGTCCCGGCTCTTCCCTTCCCAAGTCCTTGTGCACTCCCAGCCTCCTCGCTGGAGGGGCAGGGCGAGGAGCAGAAAAGGCCTTGACTCTGTGCAAGCACTGCTTCGGGGTCCTGGCTGTGTCCCTTCCCAAGTCCTTGTGCACTCCCAGCCTCCTCGCTGGTGGGGCAGGGTGAGAAACAGAAAAGACCTTCATGCTCTGTAAGCACGGCTCAGAAATAAATAAAACATCAGTGTTTTCTCAAGACTGTTTTGGTTACAAATCCAAAACAGCACCGTATGAGCTACGATGAAGAAAATTAACTCTACCCCAGCCAAAATCAGTGCACCCTCCAAACCCATCACCTCGCCACCCAGGCATCTATCGCCAGCACACCCCTTGGCTGCCTGTTTATCTACCATCTATCCACATACATCTTCATCATCTATCCCTGTTTCTTCCCCACCACTCTGTCTCCTCTCAGTGTTTTCCACAGCCTGGGTGCCTCTTGCTGTAGCACAGGGACACTGCAGGGATGCAACTGCTGATATTTGGAGGAGAGAGTGGACATTTCTATAGAGGGTAACATCCAGTGGTACAACAGCATATTTCAGACAGGATTTAAAGCCCCGAAGTCATCCTTTAAGAACTGTGCTTTTTCATGGGATCTTTCACAAAGCACAGATTACGCCCCATCTGCTGATGGGATGTTTTGCTCGTCTGAGGTGGTTGGTGCTGAGCGCACTTGGAGATGGCGAGCCAGTTCCTCTGGTCCTTGCCCACTGAGAGCCCGATGCTATGAAGCACGACCGAGCTAGGATCATGCTCTGTCTACAGGCTTCATGTTCATCCTTCTGGGCAGAAGCTGAGCATCCACCGGAGCCGGAGCACCCACTCCTCCCCCATGGCACAGCACCCAGCTGGGAAATTCATCCTTTCCCTGTGTGCAGACACATTGTTTACGTGTCTCGACAAGGACAAAAATAAAAGGAGGGTGGGAGGAGCAGGCGAGGAAAGTTCCTTCCTCAGCCAGGCTGTGGAGCAATCAAGGCGAACAGCTTCGTGGAGGGGCACTGGGGGGGCAGGATGCCCAGCCTCTGGGGCAGCCCCGTGGGCGGAGGACGGGACTTTTGCCATTTTAATGAATGTTTACTCAGGCCAGAACAGTCGATGATGCACAGAGTGAACAAAGCAATCTTTTTGTTTTTGTGGGACATCCAAAGCACCTTTACAGATGATGAGGATGAGGTACACATTCAAGTCTGTATACCCAGATTCAGATACTTAAATTTATATTTTCATGTTGAAGGTAATTAGAGCTCCCTGGAAAGCTGTCTGCTAATTTAACTTACCAAGCTAATTATTTAGCTGGCGAAGTAGAGAGTGGAGGCACAGATGTCTGGAGCTTTGACTGAGAAGTGGGGCAGTTGGAAATAGACTAATTCCATTTTTCATGGCACACTAATGAGTTTAGCCACATGCCCTCCAATTAAACAATGCCATGTTCCCTGTTTACATAGACAGATGGAGCGTGAATGCCTTGAGTGCTGAGGGCTGGAAAAGTTTAACTTCTTTCACATCAGCCCCTGCAGCCCCTGAAAAGAGCAGCAGACAAGCCAGGCAAATAATTAACATAGGTTAGTGAGCATTTTATAACTTTTTTTTTTTTTTACTTACAACCCTAAAAGGTACCGTCCCTGTATTCAAAGCTTAAGCCCTTTAAGCATAGCTTTTCTTTTATGATTTGTATTTCGCATAGCACTATATTTCCCTGAGGTATCTGTGGGCTGTGGACTGGAAGCCCTTGGTTGACAGTTCTGTAGAAATGAAAGCTGGGTTTGTGTACGCATTGCTTAATTTTACCCAACACTGTTAGCTGTAATAACAACAAAGTTGCTGTGTATCTTACTAACACACATACCGACTGAAATACCTGTCCCTTTGAACAGCTTGATGGGCTATCAGTGAGAACTGTAGTAATGGCAACAACAATTAGAATAGTAAATAATCTCCGAAGTGAAGGGAAACAATAATGTTCTAAATTTGCCAATGCCTTACCAAATTTAGACTTGCAGGAGTGACCCTGTCCCCTCGGGGCTCAGAGTGGGTGACAGATAAATTTCGGTAATTGCTGCTGTTTCTGTAGCTCCCAGGGACCCTTGTCAAGGAGCACAGCCTCATGGTGCCAGGTGCTGCACAGACACAAAACAGGGAGAAAACTGCAGCCTTTTCCCCTTCGCCTTCCACTGAAGAGTAGACTAACTGATAGCAAAGGGTGCAGGTAGGGGACAGGAGGACAAGCAGGACCGTATCTGCCAAGAGCCAAGCCATGGTCCAAACTCAGCAGCCGGGCGAGGGGCGGTGGTTTGCAGAGCTCCAGACAGGGCATCCTGCACAGGGTGAAAGACGAAAATCTGACAATCCAGCAAGCAAGCTGAGGGGGCTGGCTGGGCAGGCTGGTACCTGCAAGCAAGGACAGACAACAGGCTGGAGGCACAGCCTGCGAGGGGAAACAGGCATCTGTCGTCTGCCGCAACAGCCCGTGGGCAAGGGGAGGGCTGCTCGGAGGAGCAAGGATGGTGAGAGCGACCATTGTCCTCCTGCAATATCCTGCATGGAAGTGGGTGCAGTGAGGCTGTGCGCAGCAGGGACCGAGAGTCGACGTGTGGAAAAGACGGGGGGCCGTGGGGAAAGGCTGCAAATCCAATGTAGAGAGCTGAAGAGGGACCCACAAGGAAGCAGAGTCCAGGGCCTAAGTGCCAGGGAAGGATGGCAATGTTGCTTACAGCGACTGAGAGAAGAGGCTGTAGCAATGTCCTGGGAGGGATGAAGCCCCAGTGCAATAAATGATGTTATTATTGACTTTACAGGTGAGAAGCCTGGGGAAAACAAAGCAGGAAAAAGGACGGAACCAGCACTGCAAAGTGCTCATCTCTGCTCTGGCACATCTTCAAGGAGGAGAAAAGAAATGAGATCTCCATGCCGAGACACCAGACTGTTCGTTTTCATTGCCCTGTGAAATCTAATCCCACATTACCTTTGAAATGCTAATGAAAAGGGGGCCTTTAACACAGGCAGGACATCAGCACAGAGCAAGCATGTCCCCAGGGACAGCAGCCGTGCCCTGGCT
>NW_009186865.1:16817-22505 GCF_000690835.1 Fulmarus glacialis
TGTAGAGCGCGATGAGGTCTCCCCTCAGCCTCCTCTTCTCCAGGCTAAACAGCCCCAGTTCCCTCAGCCGCTCCTCATCAGACTTGTGCTCCAGGCCCTTCCCCAGCGTCGTTGCCCTTCTCTGGACACGCTCCAGCCCCTCAATGTCCTTCTTGTCGTGAGGGGCCCAAAACTGAACACAGAATTCGAGGTGCAATTTGCACCGCTGGGTTTTCTTCCCATGCTGTCTGATGTATGTCATCGCAATGCTGGGCAATGGCACCATCCTTCTCGTTGTCAGAGTGAATCGAAGGCTCCACCAGACCATGTACTACTTCCTTTCAATGCTGGCCACCACGGACTTGGGCCTGACTCTGTCCACCCTGCCCACGGTGCTGTGGGCCTTTTGGTTCGGCACCGGAGAGATCAGCTTCCCGGTCTGCCTCACCCAGATGTTCTGCATCCATGCCTTCTCCTTCATGGAGTCCTCAGTGCTTCTGGCCATGGCCTTTGATCGCTACATGGCCATCTGCTGCTTGCTGAGATACTCCTCCGTCCTCACCAGTGCCAGGATTGCAAAGATTGGGCTGGGGATGGTCTGCCGCTCTCTGATGCTGCTCCCGCTCATCTGCCTGCTCATGCAACTGCCGTTCTGCAGGTCCCACATGCTGTCCCACTCCTATTGCCTGCACCAGGACACGATACGGCTGGCCCGCACAGACTCCATCCTGAACAGCATGTACGGCCTAACCCTGGTACTGTTCATGATCCTAGACTCAGTGCTCATTGTCTTGTCCTACACCATGATCATTAAGGCCGTGGTGGGCATCACCTCCAGACAGGAGCAGGCCAAAGCCCTCAACACTTGCGTCTCTCACTTCTGCGCTGTCCTCATCTTCTATGTCCCCATGGTTGGCCTGTCCATTATACACCGGTACAGGAAGAATGCTGCACCCTTCGGCCACGTGCTTATGGCCACCGTCTACCTTTTTGTCCCACCTGTGTTGAACCCCATCATCTACAGCATGAAAAACAAGCCCATTCGCAAAAGCCTCCTCAGGCTCCTGTGTCAAAGATTGGCCTGGCGTGGCCTGGCCATGGCCAGCAGCCCAGGACTCACTGAGAAGTGGGAAGCTTGCCTACATGAAATGCCCATAAAAAGTGACAGGTCAAACGTAAGCAGGAGTTCAAGAGAGAGAAAAATTAATGGGAAGAGCACCTTGCAAAAAATGCTCTAACTGTCAGCAGAACGCTCTTTACATGCATCAAAAGTAGGAATCCAGCTAGGAAACAGGTGGGCCACTTGGTGAGAAGCACACTCAGGGGTGATAAGGCCATAGCATTGAAGCTCAGTGAAGTCTTTGCATGGGATTTCTATACCCAACACTGTCTTCGTAGCAAATGGATTAGAGGATCTTGATCAGTTCAAAGTAAATATGGAGGAGGAGTTACATCAAAGAAATATCAGTTAAATATCACTAACTCCCACGACTAGATGTAATTCATCTGAGAGTCTGGAAGGAGCTCAGGTGTAAAGCTGCAGAGCTGCTGGACAGGGAGCATCACTCTATTGCAAATGGTCATGGTGCTGCAGGGCAGATCAACCCTTCAATTCCACCTGCAAAAGGGGCTCCATGGGGTTCCTGAGACCTACTGACCAGTGGGCTAGATTTCCATCACTAGTGGGACAGTAGAGGCTGTGATCAAGAATAAAGTTACTAAGCATATGGGTAAACACATACGGGTAAATCTCTTGCAGAGTCAGCCAGGCTACTGCAAGGGGGATCCTGCCATGGTGGTCTGCTGGACTTCTGTGAGAGTGGCTCCAGCTGGAGGGATCCCATGGCCATAATACACATGGATGACCAAAAGCCTGTGACTAAATGCTTTTAATGAAATTACCTTGCAGGGGCATTGGGAGAAACCCTGTTCTAGGGATGGGAATTTGGTTAAAGTAAGGGTAAGTCATTTTGAGTCCAGAGAAGAGTCAGCAGTGGCCTCCCCAAGGGGTCTCTGCTAGGACTCATTTTATTCTGCATTGCCATCAGTGACCTGGACGAGGGCATGCACAGTGAACTCTCAAAGCTTGCAGATGACACTAGGTCAACCACTGGACTGACAGCAACTGTCTTCTGTGTTTTTAAAAGATTGTTAAAACTTTAATTGCAATAACACTGAATTCTTGGCTCTACATAGAAAGTGTGCTTCCTTTTGATGTAACAAGCTTTTGAGTGTACCACAGCCCCAACACACAAAGAACTACCACGAGACTTGTAATACCTGAATGTGATAAGATATTATTTGGATCACAAGTCCCACAGAAGTGGGTCTCAAAGCAAGGAGTTTGAAGAAACTCTTGCCGCATGGTGGTAGGTATATGTAATACATCTGTTGATAGTTCTCCTGGGCTGCCATGGGAGACAGGGAAACCCCATGAAGGTTTGTCAAACCCAGTGCTCAACCCTGAAACCCTAGGAAGGGGGCTCAGCCTGAGGAAGGTGGCTTCTGTTGTTTGGGTCACATCAGCCAAATCTTATCAGGTAACCTGTAAAGCACTGACGACCATTCAGTTCCCAGTCTGACTTGGAATATGTAGGGTATTTTTTTGTTATTTTTCTGTAATTTCCCTTGGGTATTCATGTGCCCATTTAGGCTTCAGTAAATAACAGTGTTCGTTGGCTGTTCTCAGTAATGACAGCTTTATGTAAGGGAAAAAGGAAGGCAGGATTTATTTTGGCCCTTCTTAGCCCCTCCTGGGACGGTGGATGCTGCAGACCTGTGAGGAAGGCACTGGCGTTCGATGTACAGCCTTGTGCACAGCAGGGCTGCAACCAGCACTGCTACCAATGATTTTGTTTTGTTTTAAGTGCATAGCACTGCTTTGCCTCTCTGCTTTCTAACCTTATGCCAAAGCAATTCTATTCAAATAAAATGGAAATCAAAGCAGAGGGAGGTGTGGGGAGCAGGCAGGATATTCTGGGGTGACACCAACCCCAACTATCTGCTTTAGAGTGATCTGAGCCACTTTTCTCCAGGCTCTGTCTTGATTAGATCTCCTCCTGGGCGATAGGAGCTTAAACACCCAGTGCACATGGAGGCACCTCATGTCAGGAGTCCCTGGTGCGAGCTGGCTCTCCTGTTGCTGTAATACCTGTTGCTGGTGGAGCTGCAGTGCAATGGCTGAGCTGGACCCACTCACACCAGCTGGGGATCTGACCTGAACCCTTCTTGCATATAATTCTGCTCCCATTATGACCTGATGGTATCGTGAGCCCAGTGCTGCTGCAGTGATATTGCACAGGCTCTGATTCCATCGGGGGTCTGCATTGAGCCATTAAGTGGCTGGTCCAGGCAGAGCAGATGAAGCATCCCAGCTGCTATGAGTCTGCAACACCCCAGAGTGGGTTGGTTACAGTCCCTGGGAAGGGAAACGTATGGTGACTTTCAGCTCCTGCAGCACGAATCACAGCTTTTGGATATGTCTTGTTCCTGCTGGAAATGTCACCTGGCTGGAACGAGAGGGCTTTGCCATACGCCCAGGTCCTTAAGCACTTGACAGTCTTAGCAAGTCTGGCTGCAGATGTAAAAAGCTAGAATAAACAGCTATTGCACATATGTAGATCTATGCTCATCTATGCTGACGCACTAGAGGCTAGATGGCTTAGCACATCTAGGAAGCATTAGATTTTACCTGCAGATACATGCGCAGGCAGTGCTGGCCAGGAGGATGAACTCCCTCGTTCCAGCACGAGCTCTGGGTCCAGCTGATGCGGTGCCATGGTGAAAGTGGGAAACTCTTACCCCCACACGTCCATTGCTACATCCTCCTTGTCTAAAAAGAATGGCCATTAGCTTAGGAACCTCAGGCAGTTACAGCTCCTGCATTATTGACCAGGAATGTATAGAAGACTGTGGATACTGCGACACTCCTTTATACAGCAAAGAAAATGCTGAGGGCCTAGAAACAGGGCATACTTCATCTACTGCATAAGAAGAGTTTAAAGGTTCAGGACGCTCAGCAGTCAAATGGATGACAGGATGGAGTAGAGAGTATCTAAACTATTACTCGCCAGCTGTTCTACCATATGCAAAACCTCTTGGGTCTTCTGTGTCCTACATCAGCGCCTTCTTGGAGTGAGAAGTTTGTGTATGCCTCTGTGGATCTGTTTAGTTTTTACACTGTAAATAATGGGATTTAGCACAGGGGGTACAAGGAAGTAGATATTGGCCATGAGGACATGAATCAGAGGAGAGGCAGGTTTCCCAAACCTGTATGCCATGGACAAGCCAATCATTGGAATATAATAAATCAAAACAGCACAGATATGAGAGATGTTTAGGGCAGGTGTTTAGGGCCTTGAGACACTCTTCCTTGGATGTGATACTCAGCACAGACTTAATGATCATGGCACAGGACAGGAGGATAGACAAGTCTAGCCCAAAGGTGGCCAGGATGACAAAGCAGCCATACATGCTATTCACCTTGATATCTGCACAGGGCAGCTGGAGTAAGTTGGGGTGCAAACAGAAGGAGTGAGCCAGCACCTGGGACCTGCAGAACGACAGCTTCTTCAGAAGTATTGGCAAGGGGAGCAAGAGGCTAATGCTCCTCACTGTGAACCCCAGCCCAATGACACCTATCCTGGGGTTGGTCAGGATGGGTGCATACTGCAAGATGGCCATGAAGAGGTCAAAAGCCATGGCCCTCAACACCCCAGAGTCCGGGATGGAGAAGGAGCAAATGAAGAACATCTGGGCGAGGCAGGTGTGAAACCTGATCTGTGAATCACAGAGCAGCATGCTCAGCACTGTGGGGAGCATAGACAGAGACACATCAAGCTCTGCGATAGCCAGCATGCACAGGAAGAGGTACACGGGCTCATGGAGGCTGCGCTCTGCTTTGATGACAAAGAGGATTGCACTATTTCCCAGGATGGAAATAACATACACGCAGCAGAAAGGGATGGCAAGCCACACGTTCCCACTTTCCATTCCTGGGATTCCTGTTAGAAGGAAGGTAGAAGATCTAAGGAAGCTACTGTTGGTCATTTTCCTAGTGCAGCCTCTTCGTCCTGTCAAAGATCAAACAGCAGATCCCACTCATCCTACAAAAGAATTCACAGAAATCATAAAACAGTATTCATACTATGAAGCAAAGCTTTCTTCACATCTCTCTCACTGTGGTGATGGGGATCCAGACTTCTGAGTTTGCTGAGACAGCAAGAGGCGATTTTACCTTTGTGATCAGTTCTTGGCATGGAGAACTACAGCTCCCAAAAGTCAGAAAGCTTGTGGAGATGGGTGGAGATGGTACCTAGTTGATGGTTGAATTATGGGCTTCTTTATGCCAGGACACAGAGAGCTGTTTATTAGACTGACAGATGTGATACTGTATTGACTGTGTTGCACCAGAGGGCAAAAAGACTTGAGAGGTGGCATCCTGGATGAAGGGTGAAAGCAGACTTGTATCTCATACAGAAAGCCCACCTCTGGACTTGGGAGTCATGGAGGGATTCACCGGTCCTTGCTCTGGCTTTTCCTTGTCCTGTAGAAGAGCAAGAGAAGGAGCACAATGCAGGTACCTAGACCTGTGCTCTGACATTGCCAAGTGACTCCCTCACCCGGGTATCTGAGTGTGGCTTCCAGTGCTTTATGAGATTCCCATAGCCCTTCTGTGTGGGTGTTTGTCCTGGTTCCAGCTGGGACAGA
>NW_009186866.1:0-9621 GCF_000690835.1 Fulmarus glacialis
ATTCTATGATTCTATGATTCTATGTATAATCTAAGCACATAAAATATATGAGTAAATTAGATTGCTAGATTAGGCAAATTAAATCTCATTTCCATCTGTTCTGTCATTCTGCAAACACTCCAAAGGATGAAGTATTTATTTATAATTTCTTACTATTCAATCCTCTAAATAGCCAAACCACAGTTTTCCCTCAAGCGATGGATTCTTCTCAGAAGAATCTAATCAAATACCGCCAATTCTGATTAAGTTCCCAATTAAAACAGTTTCGTGCTCAAATCCTTCATAAAGATGGCTCTTTCAAGATATCCTGTTAGCAAGAAGAGTTGAAGAAATGTGGGTGCAAGTGATGGACTGTTTATGCATTGAATAAAATTTCACCAACCAATACTTTTGCCCTATTACAATAATCCTGAAAGCCATATGGGCTGGGTTTATGTGGTGAGGTTTTGGTAGCAGGATGGAGGGAAGGACTGCAGGGGTGGCCTCTGAGAGAAGCTGTGGCTGCCCCATGCCAGACATAGCCAGCTCCAATGGACCCACCACAGGGCACGGCTGAGCACATCAGCCAAGCTGGTGGCACCTCAGGGAAGATGTATTTATCAAAGGGCAAATCGCTGCACAGCAGCAAAGTGTGAAGAAAAAAAAAACATGAGAAACAGCCTTGTGAACACCAGGGTCAGAGAAGAAGAGGGGGAGGAGGTGCTCCAGGTGCCAGAGCAGAGATTCCGCTTCAGCCCATAGAATATGACAAAGGTGACGACAGTGGAGCAGGTATCCACGCTCCAACCCATGGAGAGGACCATGCCAGAGCAGATAACCACACTGCAGCCTACACTGGAGAAGGCAGATGTTCCTTGAAAGACTGCAGTCCATAAAAGGACCCATGCTGGAGCAGGATAAAAGTGTGAGGAGGAAGGAGCAGCAGAGACAAATTATTATGGACTGATCACAACCCCCATTCCCCAACCCCCTGCATCACTTGGGCTGGGGAGGAGGTAGAAGAGTCAGGACTGAAGGAGTGAAATTAAGCCTGGGATGAAGTGGAAAAAGATGGTTTAGGTTTTGTCTTTGTTTCTCATCATCCCACTCTATTTTTAATTGGCAATAAATTAAATTAATTCTCCCTGAATCAAGTCTATTCTACCCAGGACAGTAACTGGTAAGTGATCTCCCTGTTTCTATCTCAGCTCATGAGGTTTTTTTCATCTTATTTTCTCTCCTTGTCCTGTTGAGGAGGAGGAGTGGGAAAGCAGCTGTGTGGGAGTCTAGCAGCTAGACAAGGTCAACTCACCACACTTTTTTCCTCCCAAACTGACTAACCTTTCCAATTTGTGGATGTTAGAAAAGTTTTTGTCTTTTGCATAGAGATAGACTGATAGCCTTCTCAGAATTCCTATAGTTTAGCATTGTTTCAGTAAAAAAAATGAAATGGCATAATGAACTCTACCTGGACACCAAAAAGATCTCTGGTTACATAAATGTCAGCTATGCAGACAACAGGATCAGAAAATAACTGTGGCATCTTTCATGATTTTTCTGCCCTATATGTTTGCAAATATTTAGAGTGTCCTTTAGGAATTTGCACAAAACTTTTGGCAGTGACATCTAAAAACTTCTATTATATATTAAATTTACTAAAGTTAAAAAAAAATGTCTGAAACGTCAACATATTTTTTTCTGCATAAGACGAGATCTGCTTCAAAGTTAACCAAGATTTTTTCTAGTACAGAAAGAAAATAATTTGACCTTGTATTTTCCATCTTTCATTGACTGTTTTTGTTTTATTTTCTTTTAAATAGCATTTTCAAAACACACTAATTCTGTATGAATATGATTTTTATTGACTGCCATCCCGTTTTGGTACCATAAAAATAAAAAAGAAAAAGTTCTGTTCTGTATTTAAAGATGCCATGCCTTTCACATTCAGCCTCTTTAGAATACTTTTGCCCTTCAAAATAGAAAATAATTGTTAATTACACTTTTCATGTTTCTTAGGAGTATAAAAAGATATTATTTCTGGTTAAAAAACTGCCTTTTATAATCTGAAACTGAGGTCATGATCATTATGCAACCGTATGGTTAAAGTTTCTTTGAGATCTCTGTATGTCCTGATCTCTCACTACTGAGCTGACAGACAAAATAAAATGTTATGAAAGTTTAGCTGCTCGGTGATGATAGCAGTACCAAATGATGGGAGCTTAAAAGAGATAAGAACAGTTATAAGCCAAGACAACAAAGTTTGACTTCCAGAGCTGTCTGGAGATAAGTTTTCCAGATAATGATGGTGCTGTTTCACTATTGTGTCTGTTTAAGGACATGATCATATAACTGATTTTTTTGAAAGGAATATACTCAGGATCTCAAGGAGTGTATCAGAAATTCCTATCTAAGAGTAAGGAAAGAATAACAGCTAGGGCTAGAACAAAAAAACTATTTACCTGTTAACCAGATAAATAATTACTGAACAGTAAGAACAATTCTGAGTGCCCTAACAACTGTTCCCTGGCAAATTATTCCATGCTGTTGCAGTGGGAAACTCATTCCTACACCTCTGCAGGGAGAGCCTTGGCCCCAGATACTCGGTGTGTCCGTGTGTGCGCGTGTGTGTGTTGGGCAGCAGAGGTGGGTCCCAACATAGATTCACCTGGGAATATCTGCAGAGATCTCAAATACCCTACTGCTTATTCCAGCATTAGGAAAAAAGCAAGAACCAATATCACTCCTTTGCTTTGGTCACCCTAGGTGGTGGTGTTTGAACATGGTGATTCCATTCGTTATGGGGTCAGTTCAGAGGAAAAGGAGAGATAGGAACAGTGCTTAATAACTTATATTTAAAAGCACAAGAAATTAATTGTTTTTTTTTTTTTTTTTTCTTTAAGCAACAGGTCTGACATAAAAAAACCCACATCTACTTATAGGGTCATGTCTCAAGGTATGGGCATAGGTATGACAGTATCCTCTTGCTAAAGCCATGACCTTTTTTTTTTTTCTTTTTTTCTTTTTTTTTATTTTTCAGATTAGCAGTGGTGAATAATTGTGATAAGAATTATTAAGAAGATAAAAAAGGCTGACAACTCTGTCCTATGCAAACAAAAGGTTTTTTTTTTTCCTTTTGGTGTTAAAACAAACACACAGAGAGAACTCTTCATGTGCCTACATGTACTATTTTAATTCAGATCAAGAGTGTGTTTTTAAACAGAAACTTTTGATTGTCTCCATTTGCTATATTTTTACTCACATTATACTGGTCTACACCAGCTAAGGAACTGATCTGTCTCCTTCATTTATTTGATGTTTTTCTCACTGCACTGAGAAAGGCAGTAGCACATTCGTTCAGCATTCTCTGACTTTGAATAACATTTAGAACTTGGCAACATAAAAAACCATAGATGGCAATGTTCTTTTTTAACAGACTTCAAGAAGCATACAGAACAATTTCAACTAAAAATATTTAGTTGAATTTGATCAAACATCAAACAACAAGCTGTATGAACTGGAAACACAACAAAATGGAGAATGCATATCCATTCTTTGTCAGATTTTTTTTTTTTTTTTTTTTTTTTTTCAATTGCATATAATTAGGTCTGGACTAGCAATTTTTTTCTTAATTCTGTCTGGTGTTACAATACAATTAGACTTTAGCTAGACGTTTGTTCCAAAAGTGCTCAGAATGACAGCTAGGCAACCTGAAATACAAAGTTGTTTTTAGACTACAAATATTTCATATACTATTTTGTCTTGGTTTTTTTCTTTTTCTTTTCTTTTGGTTGGAGAGAAACAGATGCGTTTTGGAAGCTATGAGTATGTAAGACATAAAATCTCACTGTCATAATTTTTTGGAAGAGAATATTAAAGTCAGAGTTTTACACCAGAAAAATTTAAAATTGGTTAACTTAGAGAGGATAGATTTTGAATATGCACAGGTTCAGGTTATTCTATGTGAGAAAAAAACACAAAACAGAAATGTAGAGAAATCCTAGCGGTGTGTAATCTCTGACCAAAAGATGAATGAACTACAAAATTGAACAAGCCTACTGAGGCATCTTTGAGAAAAAGCTGTTTAAAAGCAATTTTGTGTGTCTCAGGTTTCTGACAAAGTAAAAATTACACATCCGCATAAAAGTGAAGGATCTGTTTTGGAACAATAGTCTTCACTGTTCAGTCTTTTTACATCCATTGCAATAAAGTCCTTAGTAAAAGAAGAATGGTTGGGGAGGAAAAGAGGGAAGCATAAATAAATAAGTGCTTGCCACAAGGATAGGAACCTAGTAAATTCTAAATTCTAAACAGAATAGAATAGAATAGAATAGAACAGAACAGAACAGAACAGAATAGAATAAATTGACTATTTCAGTTGGAAGAGACCTACAACGATCATCTAGTCCAGCTGCCTGACCAATTCAGGGCGGACCAAGTCGAAGCATGTTATTAACGGCATTGTCCGAATGCCTCTTAGAGGATGACCGCAGGTTAAAAGCCATAAAAGTTGGCAGAAATATGAAAGAATGAGAAAGACAGGGGAGGAAGCATGGAATAGGGGAAAAACAGGATCAGTTACTACTGTATCATAGGATAATAGAATCATAGAACGGTTTCGGTTGGAAGGAACCTTTAAAGATCACATAGTCCAACACCTTTGCCATGGGCAAGGACATCTTTCACTAGATCAGATTGCTCAAAGCCCCATCCTACCTTGAACACTTCCAATGATGGGGCATCCACAACTTCTCTGGGAAACCTGTTCCAGTGTCTCACCACCCTTATCATAAAAACCTTCTTCCTTATGTCCAATCTAAATCTACTCTCTTTCAGTTTAAAACTCTTGTCCCTTCTCTTGTTACTACAGGCCCTATTAAAAAGTGTCTCTCTGTCTTTCTTACAAGCCCCTTTTATACATTGAAAAGCTGCACTCAGGTCTCCCTGAAGTTTTCTTTTCTCCAGGCTGAACACCACTAACATTCTCATCCTTTCTTCAGAGGAAATATGTTCCAGCCTTCTGACCATTTCTGTGGCCCTCTTCTGAATCCATTCTAACAGGTCCATGTTTTTCTTGTGCTGCGGACTCCAGAGCTGGATGCGGTACCCCAGGTGGATGTCACAAGAGGAGGAGAAACCTCCCTTGATGTGCTGGCCACACTTCTTTTGATGCAGCCCAGGATACGATTGACTTCCAGGGCTGCGAGCGCCTATTGCCGGCTCATGACCAATTTTTCATTCATCAATATCCCCAAGTCCTTCTCTGCAGGGCTGTTCTCAATGCATTCATCTCCCAGTCTGTATTGACAGTAGGGATTGCCACAACCCAGGTGCAAGACCTTACACTTGGCCTTGTTGAACTTCACGAGATTCGTATGGACCCACTCCTCAAGCCTGTCCAGGTCCCTCTGGATGGCATGCCTTCCCTCTAGCACATCAACTGCACCACTCAGCTTGGTGTCATCTGCAAACTTGCTGAGGGTTCGCTCAATGCCTCCGTCTATGTCATTACAAAGTTACTGAACAGTACCGGGCCCAATATGGACCCCTGAAGGACACTGCTTGCTACTGGTCTCCATGTGGACATTGAGACATTGACTATAACTCTTTGAATGTAGCCATCCAGCCAGTTCCTTATCCATCTAACAGTCCATCCATCAAATCCATATCCCTACAATTCAGAGACAAGGTTGTTGTGTGGGACCATGTCAAAGGCCTTACAGAAGTCCAAGTAGGTGACATCCATAGCTCTTCCCTTGTTCACTGATGCAGTTACTCTATCGTAGAAGGCCACCAGAATAGTCAGGCACGATTTGCCCTTGGTGAAGCCATGTTGGCTGTCTCTAATCACCTCTCTGTCTTTCATATGTTTCGACGTGTCTTCCAGGAGAATCTGCTCCGAAATTTTACTGGGCACAGAGGTGAGTCTGACTGGTCAGTAGTTCTCAGGGTCCTCCTTTTTACCCTTTTTAAAAAAGGGGGTGATGTTTCCCTTTTTCCAGTCCCTGGTGACTGCCTGACTGCCATGACTTTTCAAATATAATGGAGAGTGGCTTAGCAACTACATCTGCCCATTCCCTCAGGACCCTGGGATGCATCTCATCAGGTCCCATGGACTTATGCATGTTAAAGTTCCTCAGATACTCTTAAACTTGATCCTCTCTTACAGTGGAAAGGATTTCATTCCCCTAGTCCCTGCCTTGAGATTCAGGGATTGGAGAGATGTGGGAAGAGCAATTATCAGTGAAAACTGAGGTAAAAATTTGTTGAGGACTTCAGCTTTCTCCATGTTAGTTATCACCAGATCCCCTGTCTCATTTATTGGGCGACCACAATTTCTTTGTCTTCCTTTTCTGACTAACATACCTGTAGAAGTCCTTTTTATTTTTCTTCAGGCTTTCCAAGAGTCTCTTGGACTGCTTACAGCTTGTATTTAGATTTTTTTTTTTTTTTTTTAAAGTTCTAAAGAGTTAAGTATTGCCTGTAATATAAATGTTTTAAACTATACAACTAATTTTTGTACTTCATTTTATCACTATTTTTAGTCTATTCTTTGTTAAGCTAAATGGAAGAACACTGTGACTACTGAAAGCACTATATTGTTAAAATTAACTGGTATGCTGTATAAAAAGCACAGTTGGGGAAGAAAAGATTATCGTTGCTTTAAGTATTGATAATGACATCTAATGTTTATAATTACAGAGGCTAATGCTAGGCTTCCAACAATAAAAAGAAAACCACTGCTATACCAGACAACTCATGAAACAGATCATTCCTTTACAGCTTACCTGCAGGCAACAGTTTTCTTTATTATAAATTAAGATGTAAGAGAGATTAGATAAAGGTCAAAAGCACTTAGAATATAATTTTCTGGCTCAAATGTCACTGGTTTTAAAAGGACCTTATTCCTTGTTGGATGTTATATATCATGTCACCTGGATAATCCCATCTAATTTTATGCACTCAATTTAGGTGTTTGAGACAGGATACAAGGAGTATCGAAGGAGGTTTCTTGAGGGGATTATTCAGCCCCCTTCAAATCTGATTTTTTTCTCTTATGATATGTGTCTACTCACTATACAGGGCTGAAAATGCTACCCCAGCATTAAGTTGAAGAGAGAGCTGTGAGGTCATTAGATTTTGTCTGTATCAGATGGCACAGGATGACAAGGCACACCAGCCAGTGTCCACAAACAGAAGGAAAAGTGGGGACAAAACCCTCTTAGTGAATTCTCTGCCTGGAGACAGCCAGACAAACTGGTTCCTAATTTAAGAGAGTCATTGAAGTGCAAAAATTAGCTGAGATGAAGTCAGGTCCAGGATTTTAAAAACACAGTTCAATCTGACCTGGGTTCACAAGCATTAAAGTGCCTTACCAATAAACAGAGTTCTACAGTACAGAAATAGAATTAGGTAGGTTGATGTCCTGGTTTCAGCTGGGATAGAGTTAATTTTCTTCCTAGTAGGTGGTATAGTGCTGTGTTTTGGATTTAGTATGAGAAAAATGTTGATAACACACTGATGTTTTAGTTGTTGCTAAATAGTGTTTACACAGAGTTAAGGACTTTTCAGCTGGTCACCTCCAATGTTTTGGAACTTCACCCCTGAACAAGTGCAGAATCCTGAAAAACTAGTAAAATATTTGGAAAAAGCATGCTATCACCCTGGCAACTCCAGAGAGACACAGATCACTGCAATGTGTGGGGCCTGGCCCATGCCTACTGAGCCCTGTTCAACACTATTCAGTACCCTCAAGGGGAAGAGAAGGTCTCTGGATCTGACGACAAAATGACAGGCACTGCGACTACTCCAAACCCAGCGATAGGCACTGCGGCTGAACCAGAGAACCAACCCATGCTGGTATCAGTCACTCCTACATATAAGAAGAAATATTGGAAGTGGAAGTCAGCTCTTTTAGTAAGGGATGAAGAAGCTCCTCCTAAGAGGGAGCAGGAGGAAGAAGCATACTTCCCACCAGCAAGGAGGCAGACTACTCTAAAGCAGGGCCATCATGACAACAGGAGGAGGGAGAGGAAGAATTCCCCACTTTCCCCCAAGGAAGAACTCAGTGGGAGGGTTCCTCCTCTTCCTCAGAGGGAGAGGAAGAACTCATAAAAGAGACGGTAACCACCCAATCTCTATCCCTGAGTGATTTGCGAGATATGCGAAAAGATTTCAGCTACCGTCCGGGCAAGCACATTGTCACCTGGCTGCTCTGATGCTGGGATAATGGGGTCAGTAACCTGGAATTAGAAGGTAGGGAAGCCAAGCAGCTGGGATGCCTAGGGAAGGGGGCATTGACAAAGCAATTAGACAAGGGGCACAAGTCCTCAGCCTCTGGAGGCAATTGCTGTCAGGCGTGAAGGAAAGATATTCCTTCAAGGAAGATGTTATATGTCACTCAGGCAAGTGGACCCCCATGGAGAGAGCTATACAGTACCTGAGGGAATTAGCTGTGCTGGAGGTGATTTATGATGACCTGAACAATGAGCAGTTATCCAAAGATCCAGATGAAGTCAAGTGCATGTGACCCATGTGGCGGAAGTTGGTACAGACACAATTGTCGTTTGCAAACTCATTGGCAGTAATGACCTGGAAAGATGGAGAGGAACAAATGGTGGATGAATTGGCTGACCAACTCCAGCAATACGAAGAAATTCTCTCTTCCTCCCTCATCTTGGCTGTGGAGAAACTGGTCCAGCAACACAAAGAAGATACGTCCTACTCTCCACCTGCACAGACAGTATCTCAGCTATTAGGAGTAAGGGTTCCTCTGCTCAAGAGGGAGGAAATAGTGGGTACACACCCTGGGGCACCCTGTGGGTTTACATGTGTGACCATGACGTGAGGAAGTGGGATGGAAAATCTACCTTGACCCTAGAGGCACACGTACATGGGCTGCAAGGAAAAATGATCACACAAGGGGATTTTTCCAGGAAAATCGCTGCTCCAGTTTCCAGTGGGCAGTTCCCCAGACAGACCTTACTTCCGGTCTTAATAAAGGGACTTCTGATTCGCATTTACAAGAAGTGAGTAACGAATATTATGACCAGAACTAGAGGGGCCCTGCCTCCAACCAGGTGGAGGAAAGGGACAACCGGGTTTACTGGACTGTGTGGATTCGATGGCCTGGCACATAAGATCCACAGGAGTATAAGGCTCTTGTAGACACTGGTGCACAGTGTACCCTGATGCCATCAAGCTATAAAGGGGCAGAACCCATCTGGGTGACAGGGAGTTAAGAGTTAACTGTATTGGAGGCTGAAGTGAGCTTAACCGGGAATGAGTGGCTGTCCTGGTTTTGGCTGGGATAGAGTAAAATTTCTTCCTAGTGCTGTGTTTTGGATTTAGTATGAGAAGAATGTTGATAACACACTGATGTGTGTTAAAAGCACCCCATTGTGACTGGCCCAGAGACTCTGTGCATCCTTGGCACAGACTATCTCAGGAGAGGATATTTCAAGGACCCAAAAGGGTACCGGTGGGCTTGTGGTATAGCTGCCTTGGAGATGGAGGAAACTAAACAGCTGTCCACCTTGCCTGGTCTCCTGGAGGACCCTTCTGTTGTGGGGTTGCTGAGGGCTGAAGAACAACAGATGCTGATTGCTACCACAACAGTGCACCAGCGACAGTATCGCACCAACC
>NW_009186866.1:9640-9944 GCF_000690835.1 Fulmarus glacialis
CACTGAGACAGGTTCCTAATTTGGTCCTACTGAGCAGCTGAACAGGGCAGGTTCCTCTAGGTACCACTCTTTCACTATTTGTGCTCTCTGCCTCTGCTTTGGGAAGCGTTGTACTTACTCAGTGAACACATGGATGCTCACTGGACCGTCCCATGGCTTCAGGTGTTAAAGGGCTCTTTCAGCACCCCAGGGACAAGTAAGCTTTTGAGGGCCAAAACTCAACATTTTACTGTCCCCCTAGAAGTCACCTTGATCTGGAAGGAGTGCAGGCCACAGTATCCTGGTTCCGGCTGGGACAGAGTTA
>NW_009186867.1:0-944 GCF_000690835.1 Fulmarus glacialis
TTAAAAATAAACTACTTGACGAATTTTTCCTTGGCTTGTTCATAGCTACAAGGGGTAACAATTTCAGAAGAAGGACCTTAAGTTCAGTATTCTCGGACATACATCACTATTTACATCCGTATTTATCTAGATACCAAGAGATGAATCACATCACTGATCGTTTCATTCAGCAGGTTACTTAGAGAACAATGTAAACAAACTCAACTCACCATCTCGCAGTATTCGTTAATTCCCAGGCTACAGTCCTCCCAGGGTAACCTCGGTTATCACACCGTGGCTACGAAATGCGCTGCTAGAAGAGCGTTCGTGTCTGCCACAGGGATGAAAACTGTTAATAAGCGCTGGTTCATGCTGAAGCACGACGAACCTCTGCAGTCCGGCAATGCACTTTCTGAGGACCTCTGAGGCTCCCTGGAGCTCCACGTGGTGCTTTGCATGGTAGCAGCCGTTGTGGTTCCCTCCTCGCCCTGTAAAACGGGTTTCAGCCCGCGGTGAACCGGAGCTCCACGCAGCGCCGCTGCCCGTGCCGAGCCTCCCGTCCCCGCCTGCACCAGGCTCTGCTCCGCTCCCTGCTGGAACCAGCCGGAGGTATTTCTCTCAAATAAGATCTCCATCATTGCCGTGGCCTGTGCCTCTGGGCAAGGATTGGCTTCCCGTGCCGTTTGGAGAGCGGTGGGACGTGCGAAGCTCCTGGCTTCTCCTCATGCCGCTCACCAACCACCCATCCCTAGACCAGGAGCGTTTCATAGACGGTCAATGAATATACTGAACTTTCTGAACGTTGAGCTCCCAGACAGGCTTTTATCTCTGCACTGCGTATTCGTATTGGAGTTCTAGAGCCCTCCGCATGGCCGCTGACATAGCACTTTGCCTTCTATCCCCTTCTCACGGGTCACTCCTCTCCACGTTCACACGTCCGCAGCAGAGGTGCGGCACTTGCATTC
>NW_009186867.1:1155-16154 GCF_000690835.1 Fulmarus glacialis
CGAGCGGCTTCCGCTTGAGCACTAAAGCTGTCTCAAGCCCACATCTCAAACATTTGACCTGCTAATTTCACTAGCCGGGAGAATAAGCTAATTAGAACTTTTCTTAAAATGTTGACACTTTTGTCTGTTCCTTTTATTGGCCATCAATTGCCAATTTATGAAGCTATTAGCTTCAATGACTCTTCAAGGTCACCTCGCAGAGCAGTCAGGTCTCACTGGGCTCCCTCCCTCTGGACCATGTCTGGAGCCGCTGCAGGCACGGAAGGTGCTGTGGATAATTGCTGCGAGTAGGGAAAAACAGATACAAGAGGATACAGGGCCAACTTTGAGCTTTTTTTATAGACGTTTTTTCCCATGCTGAAGTATGGGAACTGTTTATAGTAACTGAGCTAGGACGTAAATAGTGATCACTGTATTGCAACAGCAGCTGCACATAATTTATACTGTTATGCAGTAAATTTCCGCAAGGTTTGGAAGGCTTTTTCAAGATCTGTGCTAAAATAGCTCCAGTGAAACCGTTCTGTGTGGCCAGATGTGCTGTATGTTTCAGACAGTTCTTAAAACTGGCCTTGGTATTTTTTAACAGATCTTCCGCATAACAGGTACGGTCCCTGGTTCTCAGGGGAGGTGGAAAAAAATCTGTGACTGGGTTATGATGCGGAAGAAGGGGTGGCACTGCAGGAAGGGCAGAGTGACCTACACCAAACTGCTCTACCCCCGGCAGGTGAAAATCTTCAGGACGTGCAGTCGCTGGCAAACTGCCCACCGGTGGTTATAAAAATTCTTCCTTGGATGTGGATTTCCAAAAGCCAAACAAAAATAAATGATTTATGCGATATATGAATTAACTCAGCCGTGCAACAGCTCGGGTTGGACAGGAGCTATTTTTCAGCTCTCAGGAACGTCTCTGCTTTCTCAGCCCTGCCCTTCGATCAGTGAGCATCGTGCAGTGCAGGGCTCAGTTTTGGCGTCAGCACCGTGCAGGGATGGTGGAGGTGGCTGGTCGGGGAGGGACACGCTGGTGAGAAAGTCCCCGTGTCGGGAACGACAGCAGTATCCTGGAACAATGCACAAAAAATATAGTTTAGGTCTCAGATGTATTTTCTCCTATGCCCCTATCAGCAGCTTGACCAGGAAAAGTCCCGATTCTCTTTAAGCTGTATCCTTGCCTGCTCTCTGCTGAATAAGCAGAGAAATGAGGATGGATTTGCATCTACCGAGAACATTCAAGGTTCACGTGAGTTGAAGGCGCATGTTGATTACTCACGACCGTGAAGTGCCATTGTGGTAGATTACTCTTTTTTTTTCGTAGAATGGAGGGAACAACTTCAACGGCAAATTGATTAACTGCCCTTGATGTCACATTTACAAATGTTCCTCCTCTGAATTTTCTTGATATTTTCTTGCGGTCTCTTTAACCCTGACTTAAACTTGGTTTCCCAAAGTTGACACTGCAGCTGTGCCACCAGAAAAGTCTGTTAGGAAGCGCTCGTAGTCTCACTGAAAGAACAATGAAGTTATCTGCTAGGAGCCAAATGCCCTCCTCCTCTTTTTTTTTGACTGAAGCACTCTCAGTAGTAACAAAAATAAACAAAGAAAATCCAGGAAATACAGCATCCAGAAGTTATTTGCCCTATTTGAATATTTTTTCTCCCTATGTGCAATAGTTCCCTGCAAGTGTCTCTGCATTGCTATTAGTCTGCTTGTCGAGGAAAGTGGAGTTGCTCTGCTTTTAACAATTTTTTAGTTCCTTGGGCATTTCAAACAGACTTTATGGAAGCTTAGCGCGCAAAGTTTTGAATTTACTGCAAGTTTAGAGAGAATCAATAGCCCTGCAGAGCTGCAGAGAAGTGTCACTGC
Organism: Fulmarus glacialis; assembly: GCF_000690835.1. Classification (NCBI taxonomy): domain Eukaryota; kingdom Metazoa; phylum Chordata; class Aves; order Procellariiformes; family Procellariidae; genus Fulmarus; species Fulmarus glacialis. Next base: position 3,016 of record NW_009186867.1, read on the forward strand.
TGATCTTCAGTGTGAAGTGAGGGTCATTTATTTAATTTTATTTCATTTTATTTGGTCTTCTGACCAGCAGCACGCAGAAGCAGAAGCACAGCTTGCAGCCACCCCAGGCGTGCTGTCTCTGGGCTGGAGGAGCGGATCGGCGGGCTGGAGGGAGGGAAGGTCTCAGGGGCACCGCAGGGTTGGGAAAGGTCACGGGAAAGAGGAACAGGTAAAGGGATTGTTTTGGTGAGGGGCTGTAAAACTGCAGACTTTGGGAACCGCAGTCTGTTCACAGAATGTTTTGGGTGGGGCTCTGTTTAATACAAGCAGTTAAAGCGTGGTCCCCAATGGCCTGTGGCAAGCCCTGGTTTTGCCTTTCCTGAAGAGATTTGCAGAAGAGGGGTGTGAATATGCCAGTCAGCTGCACCGGGACCTGCAGAAACCTCTGTACCTCTCCAGTGACACTTGCCAAGCGTAGGAGAGAGGCTGGGGCTGTCGCACTGAGGCGCTTTCATTTTTCTCCCACTTGATAAAGTGAGAGCAGGATGACCCAGCCTGCACATACCCCTTAGCTCCCCTCCTCCCACCTCCATCCAGCTCCCATCGTCTGGGCTAGCCTCGGTCTTCAGACCCAGACTGTAGATCTGATCCAGCTCATCCTGCTTCTTTCGATTGCTTGACACGCTTTCTCTTGAACACCCATCAGCACCTGAGCTCGGAGTTTGGGATGTCTTCTGACGCAGCCAGTTCCTCCTGGCTCTCTCGGGAGCAGCTACCGCAGCTTGTCCAGGACCAGGGAGCTTTTATTCAATCAGCTTCTTTAACTTCCTAGCAGTGTCTCTGCTGGTGATACCTGGATACTTAAGGCCATTAGGGTGTATGCTTTAGCACTTCAGATGGAGAACGGACCGTCTCCTCTGTGTTGGCCCTGAGCCACAGGAGATGGCTCTGCCTGCAGAAAGCATCCTGACATGGGAGGAGCAACTGGTATGAAGGTATGAACTTTTAAGGTATGAAGTCCTTGGAATCTGAAAACCTTCTTGGCTTCTCCACTCAGCGTTTCATTATGACTGATAATAATAATTGATGTGTTTAGAGCAGTAGATTGCAGGGTTAGCTTATTGCACGCACTCAGCTTTTTTGGAGGAGGTCATTAATAAATCAAAGTCCCCTGGACCTCCCAAGTCCATGTTAGTTCCACTAAAGCCAAAAACAAGTCAAACCTAAGATTGTCATTAAATTAGAAGGCCCATGAGGTTTGTAGCAGAAGTTACCTCCCGTACATGATGGATCTAAATCTTTGGTAAATCTCCTGGTGCCACGAGAGGATCGAGGGTGTTTTATCACCCTGATTATGCGTACGAGCCTTCAAACTGACAGAGGTGACAGAGGGTAGAGGGTGACGATAGTCCCAGCCTCCTAACGAGGAGGAAGATATTTATGGAAGATGACGCGAGGTAGCCATCTCCCGCGCTCCCAGACGTTCTCATTTAGTGATGCTCTCCAAGCCGGTGACAACTTGCTCGGGGTCTGCCCGGCCGGCGGGGGCTTCCAGACCAGTGACATGAAAAGGCTCAGAAGTCCCCCGCGTTTGGGTGCTGGCTGTGACAGGCATCCTGCAGGCTCCAGCCCTTCACGAGGGGCTGAAGACAGTAATCATGACAGCAAAACTTCTCATTAGCCTGATGAGTCACCGCTGGTTTTCAGTTTTTGTGGGTTTTTTTTTTCTTCACTGCCTCCTCAGCTCTCCCCTCCCCGTGCTGATCTGGATGTTAAAATGGGACCGAGTGACTGGGAGCGGGGAAAAGGAGCAAAGGGAAGAGCAGGAGAGAGGGACGGGAGAGCAACACCCGTCCCTTCTGGTCACGGGAGGCACTGGACCAGCTCGGCTACCCGTGAAGGGAATTCCTGGGACTCCTCAGGAGGAAAGTGTCTGCAAGACAGGTGAAAAGGCAGAGAGGCCAAGGGGAATAAAGCTTCAGAGATCATACATTTAAGTCCTTTGCAACTCCTGCTAAGGGCTCAGGCTCAAGCCGAGCCGCTCTTGCACTGCCGCACACCAGCGGAGCCGTGGTGCTCGGGGCTGGCTGCGTGCACAAAAAAATTCCGTGCGGTAAGTCTTGTTTCAGACTTACCTAAGAGTGCATCGGGTTAAGGTGTCCTGTTCCACGTGTACTACAGTCATGGTCATGGACAAGCTAGGTGAGATTTTGTAACCTGTCAAGCTGCCGTAACCAGACCTCAAGCCTAAGTCTTGAGATTGACTATGAAAGGTAGGCTGTACATCAGTGGGCTTCACTGAATTTATGTTCTCATACAACCATTTTCCTCTAAAACATTTTCTTCTTATTTTTCTTTTTTTTAAAAAAGATGCTTTCTAAAAAACAAGATGCTTTTATAAACTGAAGGGGAAAGAATAGATTATGGACACACTTCATTTTCAACCAGTGAAAGTAGAAGAGAGTCAGCTGGTCAGCTTGATATTTAGAGTTTTTACCAAGAAGAGATTGAAATTCAGTGTTCAGATCTGTCAAAGGCTATGTTTATTTTAAAACCTTAATTGTGCAGACAAATGTAAAGCAGCTCCTAGTACACACAGGCATAAGCCAGCTGCAGAACATCATTGCAACCCATATGGCTGTAAAATTTGTTGCAGAGTATCCTCAGGCGCACTTCAGTCATTAAACTGTCATCTTTGCATTTTGTGTATTGATCGAGTAGGGTAGCTGAACTTTCTTCTCTTCTCCTTTCTTTTTTAAAAATTATTTTTACGTCAGAACTTTTGTTTATAGCAGTCTAAAAGCAGAGATCAAGAGAAAATGTGTATGACTTCTTCCCCAAATGACTAACTGGGTATTTTTCTTCGTCATTAAGCTACAGAGTTTAGCTAAACTGCGTGATGAAAGGGTACTTCATATAGCATGGAGAGCACAAAAAATATACCTTTCAGGTTAAACCAAGACATAAAAAACCCCTTCATTTTCTGGATAACATGCAAGCTCAAATTTCTGCAGTAATAAAGTCTCTCTTTGGCTTTTTACAAAAAAATAAGTGGTAAATAGTTTCCCTCAGACTCCAGATTGTGCCTATCTAAATTGAACTTCATTCTGTACCTGCCAGTTTCAGATCCTTGCAATATCCTTCCTCTCTTCGATATTTATACACAGTTTCACTGAGTGTATTTGAGCCCCTGGCTCATTCCCCTGGGTTTCAGCAGGTGGATGGGGAGGGGGTAGCTGTAAGAAAAACCATTAGGATTTCAGACTTCTTTCCAGTGGAAAGGTGTAAATAATACAAAGCAAAACCAAACACAAGCGTTGCTGTACTTGGCAGGAGCTCTCCTTCTGGCCGGTCTCAGCCAGGGCGTGTTCCTGGGGATGCTCTGCACGAGCACCGCCGTATCCACCGGGGTGTCTCCAAAGGTGGTCACTGGGTGTGTTTGGTTTTGCCTTTATTTAAAATGAAATGGGAAGAGGCTAAAATGAGGATTGCGATAACGATATATTACAGATGTACCTTGAAGCCTCTGAAAAATAAGTCCAGGTCTTTAAGATGTATGGGTTTTGCCTAATAGCTGCAAAAATGCTATTTACATCTCCAAGGCCATTAATGGGGCCAATACCAAATGTTACCCCTGGGTTGAGAGGTTGTTATTACTCGTGGCATTGCAGGGATGCATAAGAAATGCACGGGAGCATCAAAGCCACTGGTGCAACAGACAACCTGGACAGCCGGGGCTGAGACGGGTCCCACTTTGGACAGGAGACCGCCAACGCTCGCATCCCTTGGCTTGCTTGCCACGACTGGCATGACACCGGGGTTTTTCGTGTTCACAGGAGAGGCCCTTCCCTTCCTCCCTGCCCCGGAGACAGGGCTCCTCTGCTGGAAGAGAAGGACCATGGATTTCCTCCTCCATCAGGCTTTCCGAATGAAAGACGACATCGTCTCCTACCTCCAGGGAAGCAAAGGTTATCAGCACGGGGCGACCGCTGCCCAGCGGCTGCTGGAAAACCACATCCAGACCATTACGAGCATCGTTAAAAAGCTCAGCCAGGACATTGAGGTAATACACGCCGAGGAGCTTTTCCCTGCCTTAGTGGTGCAGCTCTAGACCGTGGTCCACTCAGCACTAATATTGCCTTCAGGGGTAGAAAAGTACTCGACATGACCACTTAAATTATGGTTTTTCTTGTATAGTGGCATTTGCAGTTACTTGTGAAAACAGAAGGGAAGGAACTAAGGAAAGTAAAGTAAAAAAAGGGACAGTAAAATGAAATAAAAAGCAGATTAATGAGTTTTGGGGTTGTTTCAATTCAAAGGCTCAGATTCTATTTGCTTTCAGTTTTGTTGGAGTGAGTGAGATTGTGTTTAAGGGAAATAAGGAATAAGCTGTATTTTTATCTAACACACAACATGAAGAGTCAAGTTTGGGTTTACTTCTTAGTCAAGGGAAATAAGGAATAAGCTGTATTTTCATCTAACACACAACACGAAGAGTCAAGTTTGGGTTTACTTCTTAGTTTTCCTGATGCAGACGTTCTACTACTTTACAAAACTTGTGCACGCAAACATAATCAAATATTGCTGAAACTCTTCACCAAGCTCACTGCAGACTGGAATGGAGGTTCAGGTTCACATTTTATTTAAACTGACTGATGGTTCTGTGCTGGAAATGCTTGGGATGCCCTTATTCTGGCTAAAGACTTTTGATTATTTGCTGTTATTTGTTAAATTTATATGTGAAATTTACCAACACTGTTCGGCTTTTCTTTTTGGACAAAGGTGTAAAATACAAAAATATAATGAAATAGACTTCTCCAGAGATATGTTTTATTCTTTGAAGTGTTAAATGTCTTACAAATGCCACTAAATTCACAGTACATTTTGTTCTTCATGTACTTGGGGAAATATTTGATCTTCTGTACATTTATCTTAAGGCATATGCAATCATGGCTCACCTGAAATTAATCTGAATTAAAACTAGGGTCTGTGTTCATTTCATACTGATTTTATTTTCAAGATTTTGATACTATGGTGATAAGCAATGCTATAAAACCACTTACCTGTTTTAGATTCAATTCCTCTGACCCTATCTAGATCAAGGATGTACAGGACTGTTTTGCTAGAAAAATACCTAAGATGCTATCAGCATCCAAATCCAAATTCCCTTGGTTGTAAATTACTCTTCCTAGGTCCTGATCTCAGGTGGTGTTTGCTTTGTGTATTTTGGTTGTGAGGATTTGATAAGGGTAGAGCACTGACAGCCCAGAAAAGAGCGCGGTGAGACATGTCAATCAAAGCCACTACAGCATTAGCGGAGGTTTGGAGAATTGCTCCTGGCACGCAGCAAATGAGCGTGATTGAGCAATGTCGATTTCTCAAGGAAAAGGATCCGCCAGGAAATGTGACTCACTCGTACTCCAAATCTTCCCCAAAGCAGGAAGAATATCCTTCAAAAAAGCCTGCTTTGGGGAAGATGCTGGCATGCTATTGCCACCAGGAATAAAGCTGAGCCCGAGTAAACGCGCCCCGCTGCCAGAGCCAGAAAAACGCCCTGGCTGCTGCTGCATCAGGGACGTCAAAGCAATTAGTGCCAGGTGGAAAATGACCAGCCCCGTGACAAAGACACGCTTCACGATCCCAGGGGAGGATTGCAAATTGCAAGAGAAAAGCATCGATACGAAAAAGCTAGGGGCAGAGGAGAGGCGAGCCTGGCATCGCCTCTGGCAACAACGGAAGGATAGCCGTGCCTCAGCTGGGGGGTTGCACGCAGACTAAGGGGTGACCGTCCGTCACAAGCACAACGTTGTGCACCGGCTCTCTCTTGCCCAGGGGTGGGGAGCTCTGCGACGGGAGGGCTGCCAGCAGTCCAGGGAGCTAGCTGGAGAAGGAGAATATCGATTCCCTTGATAAACGGGAGGCTGCTGCTTTCCATCCTAACGAACGAGCGTCTCGTGCTGCATTTGCCAGCGAGGGAGCAGTGGTCCCATTCTGTGCCTCTGTCTTTGCGGACTTGTGGCATCAGACCTGCATTGCCAAAAATACACTTGAGCTGTGCAGTACGTTCAACCCTTTGAGAACATTGTTTTCTGATGCAGAACAAAAATAGGAATACCTGGTCCCAGCTCAGTATTTCAGTTACCCATACTCTGTGTGCAGGGGAGCCGCGATTATTCAGGAATAACTGCATAAATGATGGATTTGAATTAAATTTTACCCCAGAGTTATTGCAGCTCACCTGTGCCCCACTTTTGACAGACGCTGTCCCCTTTTGCTGGAGAAGCGGGACAGTGATGCCGTACGGGGACTCGGTGCTGGGGGTATTTGCCTGTGCCGCTGCACCTTCCCCGCTTGCAGCCGACCGGGAAATGTTTGCAGGGGCACGGCCACGGGGGAAGGGGGTCTGACGCTGCGTCCAGACACATGAGCTCGGGGCACCGGCACAACCCTGCTGAAACCCAGCCGGACTGTCCCTGTGCCCTGCCGCGGCCCCGGCAGTGGGACGAGCCTCCGCGACCCGCAGGACGGGCAAACCCATCTGCAACAACTTTGCCAAACTTTAAGCATTTGCAGTTGAAATTTTCCTTGATATTTGTTCTTCCCTGTATTTTTTTTTTTTTAAATTCACTCAGTGGGGAACATTTCAAATAAAAAGCCAATAAAAGCCACTCTATTGTGCCCTGCCGCGGCCCCGGCAGTGGGACGAGCCTCCGCGACCCGCAGGACGGGCAAACCCATCTGCAACAACTTTGCCAAACTTTAAGCATTTGCAGTTGAAATTTTCCTTGATATTTGTTCTTCCCTGTATTTTTTTTTTTTTAAATTCACTCAGTGGGGAACATTTCAAATAAAAAGCCAATAAAAGCCACTCTATTTTTGCACAAATAGGATACTGGCATAAAAAAGGGGAAAAGCTGTGCTTTGACCAGGTGAAGTGCTGTGTAGTGCTGAATTACACTGACGTATCGGCCCCAGGCCTCTCCTTTCAACCTGAGAAGTAAAATCGGCAGATTTTAGAAATCATTCCCCCCCTCTGCTCCTATCTGTAAAAGGTCACGGTAACTCACAAGGGCTTCCTAAAATTAAGGCTTGTGACACATTCGGATACCATCAGGATGAGCCACTTCAGAAGAGCCTAGGGGGTGGTTACTCCTTCCACCTTTAGATCAGACTTTTAATACCGTGCAATAAATCAGAAATCGGGCCACATACTGAACAATAAGGGTAAAACAAGACTTTAAAGGGCTGCTTATACTGACCAGCATCCATGTTCAGGGCCGGGTGGCTGTATCTGTGATGCCTTTAACGGCAGGTCCATGCCTTCACTGGAGCCAAAACCTGCCCTGTGCAGGACTGCGCGTGTTAAGGACATGTTTTTATACATGCCAAGCGCAATGCATTAGCTTGGACGTAAGCATTCGTGCATTGTGGGCAGCGTGGGCTCGGGGCAGAGATCCTGTGCCCATCTCTGCTCTGCCTTGCCCTGCAAAGCCCAGCTGCAATGCCCTCAGGCTGCTGCAAAACACTCAGCTTGGCTACTGCCGCCCTCCTGGAAACACCCCTGGCGTCCTCTGTTGAAAGGAGCCTGACCTAGAAAAAATGTGTGTTATTTATTATGGGCTGCACTGTACTGCAGGTGTTTGAGGGGGACAATACAATTAATTTCCCAATTTTTGCATTTCCTAATTTTTGTGTGCTAGGCTTTTCAACATTTTAAGGGAAAAAGGAACATATTATTTATGCAGATATAGATTTTTGAAAGAAAAATACACTGTTACTTTCTCCAAGAAAGAAAACCAAGTTTTTAGACCTGCTGCCATAAGTGGTGCTTTGAACCCTATTTTGAAATGAAAAAAAAAAAAAGCAGAAAACCAAAAGTGCATTAATGGTCTTGAATTTACAGGTTTTGGAGAGGCAAATAAGAACAAGGGATGGTGCTGCAGTAGAAACTAATTTTGCTGTTCAAAGTCTGGACCATAAATACATCCAGGGTCTTGGAGACCTGCGTGGAAGAGTGGCAAGGTAAGGAATGCATAATGGCCCTTGTTTTCATCTCTGCTAGTAGATTTGTGCAGACCAGATTCAGAGTGGGCATGAATGTACTTTGCACTCATTTTACATCTCCATTTTAGTGCCAGATCTGTGCTTCGCACTCTCCGTGTTAGAAAAATTATCAAGCCAAGGAAAAATAACTATATTTTCCTGTCTTCATCCCGTTCTTCATCACACACTTAACATTTTAGAGAATTTTTTCTTCTCCAGTCTGGCAAGACTTCATCTGAAGTGGTTATTTCCTTCTACTTAAACTCTCCTATTGTTTCAATAAAATCTTTACTTCCTCTCTTGGAAAGTAGGTCTTGTTGAGCAAACTTGATTTCTTCTTTTGGTGAGATTATAAGTTTTCATTGGTACAAGTAATTGCATGTACGTAACATAGGTGGATTTCTGTGGGGCACTTAGTAACACAAAATATCGTGATTAAAAGAAAGACAAAGTGCAACTCCGCTATGTAGTATCAAGAGAGGACGTGGATTAAGAACTGTCTGAACTGATATATTGGAAAAAGTAATAATTAAGGAAGAAATCTCCTTGAATTGGCAGAGTTTCTGGTTTTTTTTTTTTCCCCAGAGGCCAGTCATATGTTTTCATATAAAACACTGCTATTGACATTTGTGGATAAAACAAAAATTGGTCAAGTGAGGACAAGGTGGTAGTTGAGAATAACGAGGAATATTGGCAATGTGGGCTGATTGAGAAAAAAAGTATTTTATAAACCCAACGGGAGACTGTTCCACTACTGAGTGTCCCCTGAAAAGCTTGGGGAATACGGCAGGTAAATAACTTACCATAAGCTCTTACAATGGTGCGGCATCAGAAGTGCCAGGAGTATGGTCTTAGCCAAGAGAAGCAGAGGACCAGTAAATAGGGACGTTATTTTATCTCTATGTATGGCACAGAGATTCATACAAGAATACTGTACCGAGCCCAGAGTCCCCTTTCTGAAATTAAAAACTTGATATGGTGTAAAGAATATGATGGTGGGATGAGGAAAATTTCTGGCTGAGAGAAATATACATCTATGTATAGTTTATAGAAAAAAATAAATCCAGAGATGTCTTCATTTCCATGTATAACTACCAGGAGACAAAGGAAAAAAATCATAGGGTACTGAAGGACTCCAGACTACTGCAGAGACACCCAAAATCCAAAACGAGAAGCTGAAGCCAACACATTCAAAGTTGGCAGGAAAAAGATGGGTTTTTTAACCTTGTGGCTGATTAGCATTGGAACAAAGTAGGAGGTGATCCTGCAAGAGCCTCCTGATGTTTTACAATTTGGGTCAGCAGACTCTCTAGACGAGAGGCTTTTAGCAAAGCCATAACATTCAATGGGTGAAGTGTCTAGCTCCTCTTTTCCCAATGTTTTCCTAGGTGTGATGCTTCCCTTCGTCAGCTGCACCAGGACTTGCTCCCATCTTCTGTGCTGGAGCATTTGCCTGCAGCAAAGGAAAACAAAAGCACTTGGGGAAAACAGGGTAATTGTGGGGAAAGAAATGACCAGTCCACTTCTTCTTGTGTAAAGAAAAAAAAAAAATGACCAGAAGAAACAAGAGGTCTTCTTTCCTTGCCCTTTTTTCGGGTGTGCTGGTTGGCCTTTCCCATGGGTGGAAGGAAGGACCCCAAAACACACATACGCAATTGCTCATAAAAAACTGTCATGAGGGCACTAAAGTCAGCGTCTTATGATGCTGGAAACTAAGTCCTTAGACCCCATGTATTTTTAAGGAGAGAGAAAAGAAGACGGCAGGTTTTCTAGCTTCGTCCAAACATACTGGTATTGCAGAGCCAGGGCTGGCATTGTAGCAGCATTTCAACAGCAATATTATAATGCAGTTTTATGCGAATGATTGCCATTAAGCTAAAGCATGGTATAGTTTTATGTGATTCATGAATCATCAGCACTTTAATGTTTTTCTTGCTGCTGAAGTTGACCTCTGGAAATGCCAAGCCTTAACTGCGTACCTGCCCCCAGCGTCATGGTTGAGGCGTGAGCCAGAACTGACAGACAGAGGACTGCGTTGTAGTGATGATTAATATTTTGATTTTTCATATTTCTTTGACCTTGAGTTTCAGGATTTAAAATTTCTATGTATATTAAAGAGAGCCCAGAGTGGCTGGAGACAAATGCATGTGTTCATATAATTTGCATTTATTGACTTAATAGAAATCTTCCAAACGCAAACTTGCAATGACGGTTTTCCTCTTGATTTGTAGCCTAACCCTAATCCAAGACTATCTGGGATGAAATGAGCCGCTGCTCTTTCTCACAGCAGATGATTCATCCTCCTGTATTCTGCCATGTGTAAAGGATTAATGTGGATTACCTCTTGTAATTCAAATTGTGTCTATTCTTTTACTCTCTTGCCCTGAAAAATAGATGCAGACCTCTTGCCAACTACTGAGGTGGTTGTCCATCAATTCTTGGTTCTTCTGACTACATTTCTACACCATGTAAACATTTATGTGTCAAATAGCAGTGATCTTCAAAAAAACCAGCCTTCAGCATCTCAGCTATAGTGGCATTCTCATTGAATTAACTATATATTTTACTTGTATTCTAACTCTTAATAAGAATTCCTTTGGGCATGGAAATATGTATTGCAGTAATAAGAATTAGGTAATCAACTAAAAGCCACACTTCTGATAAATATTAATGCGTTCTCTTCAGCCTCACCAACAAAAGAATAACTGAACGCACAAATGAGTAAGCATGCACTTTACTCAAATGGTTACATTTTACTTATTTTTCTCGTGAGCTTTTTTGTTGCTCAGAGAAAAAGTCCAACAATAGCACCAGACAGCCAAAAGCCCTGGTTTGTACCCCTAAAGTTACTCAACCCTTCAGAAAATGCAATACGTCACCAAATGAGCAGTCCAATATATACTGTTCCTTCCCTGACTTTGGAGGATAAAGCTCCTTGAGCATATAGCAGGTAGCTATATTCCTGTCCCTAATTAAATGCGTGGATATAACCGTCAGAGGCTTTTATTTCTTTCTGTTTTTAATTTAGGTGCCAATCTCATAGGAATACGCTTTCTGTACCATTCCCAGTCCACCTGCGTTGCTGCTTGCACACTCTCCAGCCCCTGTTTTGTATGACTGGAAAACCATGATCTCACTGTAAGCTGCTGAACGTCTTCTACGTTAAATATCAAATTAGAGCAAGATTTAAGCAAGTCCCAAGTATCCCCATTCTCTTCAGGACTCAATCTGCCAAACAGCAATAATGCAGTTAACTACTTTGCACATAATAATGATGAAAAAAAGAGCAGGCCCAGAGATTTAAGGCACATCAGCAGCGCTGAGGGTCTTTGCAAAGCTCGCCGTGTCTGCAGGTCCCCAGGCACAGCTCTGACCCTGCACAGCAATGCAGACGTAGTTGCATTAATCCCGTGCTGCAAGCCTAGTTCTTGGGCTTTTTGGATCCTATCGTCAAATCCTCTATTTTTTAAGTATTCCCTGTATAGAATATTCAGGTTTCTTTCTCTTGTAACTGAAGTTATGTCTTCTTAGTGCTACAGATCCGTTAATCCTCCTCTTTCTCACACCGTGCACTTCTTGCAAAGCTTTGTAATTGTTGCCTCGGGGTGGGATTTTCCCAAGGGAGCGGTGAACCCCGATCCTCTGATCCCTGTTGGAAAGCTGGCCTACGTGTGGTCTAGTCAGTCATCAGCCTTGCATCTCACCTGCAGCCTCGTGTCCTTTGTGCACGTCTACCTCGACGTTTCCACCCGGCCCTGCGGGCGTGGGGAGCCCCCGACCCCTGCGGACCTTCCACCCCCGGGACCGTGGTCCCCCCACACCCTCCCGGCTGCTTTTCTGGGTTTGCAGCTGGAGGAGCGGTGTCGGCAGCCAGCTCTGGAACAGCCCCCTCCCTCTCCAGATCCGCGTTCGCCTTCTCAGCTATTCTGTAGTTGTTTCCCAAATCAATGGTTTCTTTTGATCAAAGTTCTGGCCTTTGTACAAAGCCTCTATTATCTGCAGTAACTTTTTTTTATTTCCTTCATCTACACGCTCTGTAGGTGTACACAATATCTAAGCATCATCAGGAGATGACAAAAAGCTGGTCTATTTAAACTGTCAAAATTTCTCTTTAGATCCTTTATCTGTCAACAGCACCAGCTTTATTTGGTGGTGGTGCTTTGGAGGATAATTTCTCTGGCATTTTAAAACGTAGCTGTTTTCCTCTCTCAACTTCTATTCCTTTGTGGCCTTAAGGTATTTTTTTCCACGCTTTTGTTTTACGTACTACCTGCACTGGGGCAGGCGATTACTCCTGGGGGGCCAGCGTGCAGGAGGGGTGCAGAAGAGGAAGTCTATGTCTCCTTGCTCATGTTAAGTATATGTATAATGTTATACGTATAATCTCATATACACTAAAGAAAGTCTTCTTGCTTATGTCAAAACAAAAAAATATTTTAGATATATATCTCTGCAGCTCCTGCAGCTCGGGCACCAGAGGAGGTTTGTGGTACGAGGAGCCCATGGGCATCGCCGCTGCAGCCGAGGGCATCGCCTCCGGCTGCCTCCCGCTTCCTCGCCCTCACTCCAGCAGCTTTTAGTGGGCAGGAATGTCTGAAAGCAGGGTGGGGATCAGGGTTGCTGCAATGGGGTGTCTTTGCCTATTTGATATCACTGGGGTGGTCCCGGGGGGCTGAATTTGATCCGGCGGCAGCGCCTGGAGACCAACATCTGCCTTCAGCCACCCTCCAGCATCCCCCTGCAGAGGCTCTGTTGTCTCCGGTTTGACTGCAGGTGCGAGGCAAGCATTGCAAAGCTGTCGGGAGACATCAGTATTATCAGGCGTGAGGCCCAGAAGACCGATAAAGAGATTTATGGTCTTCACTCTGCCCTCAAAAATTGTGTTGGTGATTTTGAGAAGAAGGTGAGTAGGGAAGCCTACAGTGAAATACCTGGTGAGTGGTGACTATGCACAGATAGATATAGCTTCTTTTCCTAATTGCTGACCAATATTAAAGACTGATACGGTATTTATACAATATGTCAGGATTTTTAATAAAAAAATAAGTTTTCCATGATACTGTGGAATCATAGAATCACAGAATGATTTGGGTTGGAAGGGACCTTTAAAGGTCATC
>NW_009186867.1:16489-69370 GCF_000690835.1 Fulmarus glacialis
GGGCCCACTTCTCGAGCTTGTCCAGGTCCCTCTGGACAGCATCCCGTCCCTCAGGCGCGTCGACTGCACCACTCAGCTTGGTGTCATCTGCAAACTTGCTGAGGGTGGCCTCGATCCCAGTGCCTGTGTCACTGACGAAGACACTGAACAACACTGCTACCAGTACAGACCCCTGAGGGATGCCACTCGTCGCTGATCTCCATCTGGTAGTGGCGTTTATAATAGATGTAAGGTAACAACAGATGACAAAAATATTCTAGCATTTGGGGGTCCTCAGATTGTAAATGACCCATTACTGTTTCTCAGCATGATTTATATTCAAATGCATCTGGAAATTTCAGTTGTAGGCATTTTGGAGCTTAAAAAGGCCATCTAAATCCGCTGGTTTTCCTTTAGTTTTAAGGTGATGGCAGGGAAGCATCTAATATCTAATTCCATATTAATTTTGGCAATATTTCAAAGGCTTTTGAAACTGTAACACTGAAAAAGTTTTGGAAATGGTGTTTTGTGTGAGAGTGGTTTTTTTCTCCATGGAGCGGGTAAGCCAACAGCCGATAACAACTGTTACTCCCTATCGTTCCTTATAGCTGGCCTTCCCTTCCAAGAGGTTCACTATGCTCCGTAGCAGTTTTGGAGCCTCTAGCAGGATCAGCACCATTAGCAGTAATATTTTACAAGAATCCAGCTGTACTGGAAAATTCAGCTGTCTAAAGCTGCAGCATGATGGCTCTATGCTCCTGCTCCAAACTAGACATTGCCCGTGCCCACAAGGATTGAGCAGATTCTTGTGCACGCTGATATCGAATATAATCTCATTACTGTATTTTGGCTGCATCTTCTGCTGCACAAGGCACAGTGCCAGTCACTGTGCACCTTGCCTACCCAAGGTCCTCTTCTCCAAGGAAAAATTACTCATGACAGAACTTGAACAAAGGTATCTTACCTGGAATTCTGTTAAAAGACACTGTTTGGACATCTGTGTCCTTGAATACCTATGAAAAATATGCTTCTTTACCTGGAAACAGGGAATGGAGCAGGTGCGTGTGTCACAGTCACACGAAATAGTACACAAAATCATGTAAAAATAAGTCAGGTTAGACTGAGCAGGATGCAGAAGAAACTTTCTCAGCTGAAAAAGGAAAAAATTATTCTTACGTGATTGTAGGAAAGAAAAAAGGGAAGGATTTCTGAAAAGGAGTCATCTGTTGCTGTAAAGGAAGAAGGTACCAAGTCAATGTAATGAGTCTTCAGTGGCACCTTTTTGACATTGATGTGCCATGGCTACCAAACAGGCGTGGCATCTCCTCGCCAGGGATTTTCTGAGCTCATTTGGTGTAAAATCTCTGAAGAAAACTGCTGGGATTTCACATCCCCTTTAATTTATTAACCATGGGTAGGCAGGCTGAATCCCTCATCCCTCGCATGGGACTGCCCTTCAAGATCAAGTGTCTATTTGCAGTAGCAGGTAATGTAACCCAGGGAAAACTCCTGGAGGGTGAGGTCATGCGAGAAATGGGTTTCTGGTGGCTACTAGTCTCCTGAGTCACTCGCACTCCATCTTTCAGAGGCACATGGACATCCAGCGTCTCTTGAAATAGTGGATGCAGTTGCTGGAGCATCCACAGTGTTCCCAAGCCGCTCCACCGCGTTGCATCTCTGATGCGTCGGAAGCCCTTGGCATCGCACATTCACACTCACTGTGATGTGCAAAGACAGGCATTTGTAGGTGATGGACTAGCAGCTCAGGGCCCTGGCTTGCCAGACCCTCCGAGGGCTGAAATAACAACTCTGAGATGAGGCGTTTCCAGCTTTTCCTGCCCATCGTGCCCGGCATGGTCAGGCCACGGCTGCCAAAGGGGAGCTCAGGCATGTCCGTCCCCAGAGGGTGTGGGGTGCTTGGCTTCACTTTGTGAATCCATCCTGTTCCCCGCACCCCAGCTGAGGGCCCTCAGCCCGCGGGTCAGGTTGCTGAAGCAGTCTCTCTTCCCCTCGCCCCAGCAATGAACGACCCTGTGAAAGGGGGCACCTCCAACCAAAGAAGCGTGGGAGAGCATCAGGTACCTGGGACATCCCACAGCCCAGAGAGCGTGGGGCTGCGCAGAGCCGGGGGCGCAAACCCCAGCCTGGATGCATTGAGCGGGGTCCCCCGGGCGCCATCTCGGTGCTGCAGCCGCCCAGCACCTGCCGTTGCGGGTGAGCCTCTCCTCTCTTCGCTCTTCTTGGGATCCCGTCGGGCGTCGGACAAACAACACTTTGCAACACGCACGCACTTTCAAGGATTTACCCCTTGGTTCCTGCCACTGTTGGGGAGATTTGGGCGGTGCGCCCTGACTTGTTCAAATAAAAAAAGCATTGCTTACCTGTGCACGTAATAGCGAAGCCTGCAGCCACAAAGACTTTGACTTCAGCAGGTCTTACAGCCTTGGTGACTCTGACCTCAAGTCTTCAGTCTTCACTGAATGAATTTGTGTGAAACGTTTTTGTGTAGCTGTACCTTAATGTCAGCTGGTTTTCTCCATGCTTGCAATCATAACGCATGTTTAAATGTAAGTGCTCATAGTCTGGCTCATAAAGGCGTTCTTTGTTGAATTCTCATTAGGTAATGCAGCTATTAGGCAAAATAGAGACTTCCAACTCTGATCAGAGCTCGAACTTAAAGACAGTCCAGGGAGATCAACAACACGAATTGCAGCTTCTGGATTTCAAGTAGGTGATGGAGGGTTTTTTGTTATGATAATTCACCCTGAATGCTTTAGTGTGATGAACAGGTTGCCACCTAACAGCAAAACAAACCCGTTAATTAACATCCATTCAAAACACTAAGAGAAGGTTAATGAAGATCTATGCCATAAAATAATGAAAATACATAATGAAAGTATATTGTCTTGCAAGTTAATTGTTAAAATGAGATGCTAAATGCCACCCTGTAAGAAGAAAGGTATGAAACCAATTAACTTCCCATACTTAAAAGAAAGGCACCAAATACAAAGATGCTATTTACCATTATAATTGGGGCTAATTTGTGACGTGCCTAATGTGCAGAACAAGGCTTTTTCTTTACGCACTTGCACTGTCTGCCCATTTCTTAGCCACCCGGGGCAGGGGTGCTGCTGATAAAGAAAGGTGGGCACAAGGCTAAAGTAGCTGCACAGCCTCATGTGCCCACAGATTTGTGATTTGTTTCTTACTTACATCCTATATGTTTCCTATTCTAGCAGCAGAAGTACTTTTAGGGTGCCATTTTAATCTTGAGTTTTAGAGAGGAGGAAACTCCATGGAAGGATGCAATGAACAGAAGTATCTGGCATCCATATTCAGAACAATGCAAAACAGCCCAGCATTGAATAGCAGAGCCAGCACAAAGAGTTTAAAATCTAATTATAATAATCCTGCAATAATGATATTTCAAAGGCAGTAGTTCCCTTCCTTAAAATGGGGATGTATTTGAATAAAGATTTATTTTAATTAAGATTTTACCTGAATTGTATTCAGAGGTAAAAATAGGCTAGAACTTTAAACAGAAGAAAGTTCTCATCAAAAGAACAGGAAAAGGAATAGGGGTGAATGGGGAAATAACCGCTAAAGCGGGCAATGTATTAAAATCGGGAAAAGGGAAGGAAGAACAGGGAGACACAGAGCAGTGAATGATGGAGATCAAGACCATGTGAAACAGACAAGAAGTGAAACCAAAATAAGAGGGAAGGAAAAATGGAACAATGCCAGAAAAGAAAGAAATTGGAAAACTGAATTGAAGTAAATGCTGAGTTTCTCAAAAGTTAACGAGGCCTTACTGAAATTGTCATCAGAAATAGGAAGCTTGAAAAGAGGTGTCTTTCAAGACACTGAGATGTGTTGGCATTGTGTATTTAACATAAAATCCAAAATACTTATTTACTGAACGTTGAGAATTTATTCCAGTTAATATAAAATTTAATTAAAATAGCACACCCTCTGGGGAATGTCTCTCTCCTTTTATATTGCTCCTTTAAAAGTCTACCAGATTTATGTATTCTTTTCATAGAGGTGACATAAAATTTAACTTCTGGAACAGACTGGAGCTTCCCCATAAAACTTGGCCTGTTTAAATCAGCTTCAAAGCCCGGAGTTACCTCTTCAGTTGACATGGAGCTGCCTGGGACCCAGTCATCTTCGATTGCAGGCTGGCAGTTGTATTGTAAAAGTACCAACTGATACTGTTACTGAAAACTATTCATTTTTAGGTTTAATTGTTTCCTTCTTCCCCTTTTTCCAACTTCGGAGAAGCTGGAGCAAAGTCAAATGCCAGCTGCCAACTACACTAAGTTTGGTTTTGAACCTTTGAAGAAAGTTGACCATCAATTCTGTCATTCGTGGTTAATTAATCTTAAAATGATAGTCCCCAATTTGTTCAGTAATCTTAACACAAACAATGGCACAAGACCTTTGTTCTATGCCTCATGGATGAAAATCTCCTGATTATACGTATACATATAGATATATATGTATATGAAAATAACCACATAAAAGATCTGAAGAGCTTCCAATCCTGTAACCGCCTGCCGTGCGGTCGAACAGAACTGTAACTCTTGTAACGACCAGCCCATTCACTGATCCTCAGGTATGAAGGTCCTGCACCATGAACAATGACCTCAGGGCAGGCAGCGGTGTCTTCCACAGAGCGCTGTGTCCATCCCTACCTGACCTTTCCAGAAGAGGGCTTGGATGGCGATTCCTGTTATTCCAGTCAGAAGGCTCACCGTTAGGTCTGAGCAAAGCTCGTTTTACCTCCCCTTCCTGTGCTCAGGTTGGATACTGGTCTATATCATCAGCATAATATCACAATATCATTTTATTTGCTCATGAACAAAGATTAGTGCTCCAGGAAGCAAACTCTGTGTGCATGTACACATGTGCATGGTAGGACTAAAACCAACAAACTCAATACTACAAGCTTTTATTCTTGAAAAATCAAATCTTAGAACTACTAAAATGAGTAATAGTGATAAACTGACCTAATAGGCTGCTTTTGTAAAAGATCTTGAAAAGACATGGTCTATAGCAAACTGCAATAACATATTACTGAGAGAGATTTTGCTATCATTAATTCTTTTTACCACATTACAGTGACGGCTGATGGTAATTATCACTTCATTAGACTGACACAGAACTGTTATCAATCACTTGGCATAAAAAACACTTCAACTCAAACACCCTTTTGAAAAGTGATATTAAATATTAGAAGTGCCGTAAGCATTGTCTAGTTATAAAATCCTGCTCCTTACCTGTTGGTTTGTATCCTAACTGAGGCCCAAACGAATTTCAAGCAATCATTGTTTGCATGCAAGCATGTGTTAGAAATTAACACAATTACATTAACATTCTTCGTGACACTCCTACAGTCAGGTCATATGCATAAGCATGAAAATTTATATATACATGACTACAACTTGGACCTAAGTTCACATCTGGTCATGGTTCATGTTGCAAATTACATGCTGCAGCATAAGAAAAGCAAAATCTAAACCATACAGTTCCCTTTAACTTGACATTTTGCAGATTTGATCCGAGCAGTGTTCGTTCGCTACTCTTGCCTGCAGTTCCCTCTCTGCTCCAGCTGCTGCCTGCTGTGTTCCCTTTGGGTGGGCTTTCACATTTCTATCCAACTGCTGCCTGGCAGCAACTCTGCATTCTCTTTTTGTTTGTAATCTTTTAGTTACAAACTTCTTTTATCCTTATGAATTTTCATTCATACCCATTTTCAGACCACAAGTGAT
The DNA here is from genome assembly GCF_000690835.1 of Fulmarus glacialis. Taxonomy (NCBI): domain Eukaryota; kingdom Metazoa; phylum Chordata; class Aves; order Procellariiformes; family Procellariidae; genus Fulmarus; species Fulmarus glacialis. The sequence goes on from NW_009186867.1 coordinate 22,243, forward strand.
TTTGCTGCTCTCCCCGATGCCCAGCAATGCAGTTGATGTTCAATGGGATAGTGTAGTTTCTTCATCCACTTCAAATACAGTTAATTCAAATGGGAAATTAACATTTTTCAGCCCTTAAATATTTTCCTAAAGTAGACCACACTACAGAAGCCACATTTTGGCATGTAGGTACAACCTTTAAGGTAAGGATTAATAAAATAATTGCGCTTAGGGCTTCTTAGGAAGCTATTGAAGGGATTTAGAGTAATTTAAACAATTTACGCAAGTGACTCAAGACTCCCCCATAACACTGACTAAACCTTAGCCTTGTTACTAAAGAAATAATCATAATTTTAGGTTGACGAGTATTCTGAGTGACTTCAGGGATCAGATGCAGACTCATCGGAAGTGGACAGAAGCGCAGCTGACACGGTCTGAAGAAGATCGCGCCCAGCACGGGCATCAGCTGCTGACCTCGGTGAAGGAGAGGCTGGTAAGACCTCCTGGGGCGGCAGCCCCGGGCACCGGGTGGCCTCCAGCCCTCCCAGGACTGGGAGCGAGAAGCACCGCTCCATCGCCTTCACCCCAGCAGGTACCAAATCACGCACACAAAAAACGAGATCTAACACAAAAGCAGGTGCCTCAGGACACGGCCGGCAAAATGATGAGTTATGGAAATCATGTAATCATAGGTTAATTTATTTTGGAAGTTGTAAGGTTCAACCCCTTGCTCAAACAGGGCCAACAGCAAATTCAGGGCTCGAGCCTCATCCAAGTGATTTTTGTTTCTGAGGATGGAGATCCCATCCCGGGAAATAAAATCTTCCCTGATTATGGCACCGCTTCACATCTGTGTAACAAGATGTTTAAATCAAGGTACATCAGGGTTTCCTGTCCCACGGTGAGCATCGGTGCCTCCACTGAGCACCAGCCAGTTTCATTCGTTGACAGCTCAGAGAAGGAAGGGATCGTCTGTGCAAATTCTGCCCGGTTTTAAATATAGACAAACCCTCACCATCCTGCGGTTGGTACATTAAAACGCAGCGCGTTTCGGTTCCACAGCAGCAGTTAGTGCTTGGCACAGGACCAATGCCTTTTAATTAATTCCTTCACAGCTTTTAAAGCTTTTCCTCCTTTGCTGTGTGCAGTTCATTCCGCTTCAGAGTTCAAAAGCGATCGATGCACGATCAACATGTCTTAGCGCCAGGATGAAGACTGCTGATCGAAGACCAGATTCAGAAGTTGCTTGGAACTAAACACTCTTGAACTTCAACCTCATCCAAGTGATTTTTGTTTCTGAGGATGGAGATCCCATCCCGGGAAATAAAATCTTCCCTGATTATGGCACCGCTTCACATCTGTGTATCCCTGATGTACCGGACAAGGTACATCAGGGTTTCCTGTCCCACGGTGAGCATCGGTGCCTCCACTGAGCACCAGCCAGTTTCATTCGTTGACAGCTCAGAGAAGGAAGGGATCGTCTGTGCAAATTCTGCCCGGTTTTAAATATAGACAAACCCTCACCATCCTGCGGTTGGTACATTAAAACGCAGCGCGTTTCGGTTCCACAGCAGCAGTTAGTGCTTGGCACAGGACCAATGCCTTTTAATTAATTCCTTCACAGCTTTTAAAGCTTTTCCTCCTTTGCTGTGTGCAGTTCATTCCGCTTCAGAGTTCAAAAGCGATCGATGCACGATCAACATGTCTTAGCGCCAGGATGAAGACTGCTGATCGAAGACCAGATTCAGAAGTTGCTTGGAACTAAACACTCTTGAACTTCAATCTCCGTTTATCCTGCCTGATGATGATCCCTTATACTCAACCAACCAACACTTAGTGTAGCCAGGATGATAGCAAAAACATTTCTGGTGCATCAGCCGCTATCTCAAAGCTACTGCATGACTTCCCTTCCTCTGCTAATAGTTTTTGTGATTATTTTGTGGAAAACACACCAATATATGTGGCTACTATTCCCTAAGGGAGACTGCTGTGCCAAAAAATACAGTGTAACAGGAGTTAAAGCTTTCAAAGCCACTCTCAATTAGGTTGAACAAGGAGTGCATCTGTTTTTTCACGTGTGTGTACATGTACAGACAGGCATGCACAGTGCCTGGGGCAGCTGGCGGTCCTTGGGTGCCCTCTCAGTGGAAGCACAGCTCCATCCCTGGGAGCCGAAGGCAACCTTGTCATGAACACTGGAGACAAAGCAGTTGGAGATGAGCTTCAGCCTGTGCCAGGAGGGCTCTTGTCCCGGCTCAGCGGCGGGCCCCGGCAGCACGGGCAGCTGCCTTCAGCAGCAGAACTCCTCATGTCCTTCCGTCAGGCTGAGGGGACGCGCGACCCCGCGTGTGCCCGGGGCTGCTCGGGCCGCAGGGCCGGTGGATCTGGCAGTCTACGTGCTGGCGATGGAGCCGTTCTGGGAGTGCAGAGCAGCAGCTCGGCTACCCCCAGAGCTTACTCGCTCCGCCAGCCACCCGCAATGTCTGTGAACTCAGAGCGTCTTCCCACCACTGCGCTAAACTCTGCTTAGGTTCGGACAGCTCTGCCAGGTTTGCAAACACCCTCCTTGGGAGGCAGAGCCACCACCTTGGGCCCACAGGACTCCCTTGGGCTGCGAGTGCTGAAGAAGGTCAGAGGATTTCCATCACGTTGACCAGATTTGGAGTTGACCAGAGGACTCGGTGCAACTCGCAAGGAAGGGGTGGGCAGCTGCGCAGCTGAGGTTTGAGCCCCCCTCTGAAGTGGGGGAATGGCCTCCAAGAGCTGTGCTGAGCTCAAAAGAGGGAGAGGACTGCTTGCCATCCCTCAGCGAGGTAGCTCTTACGGGGCTCAGCCTCCTAATTCACGCCAGCAGCTGAGCTGGGTTCACACAACAGCGTTGCACCCCTTAGGTCGGGAAGCTTGGGCTTGAGATGGGCACATGAAAGCAACCTGAAATGGGTTGTTTGAGTTCCCAGTCTGTTGTTGCAAAGTGTGACAGCAAATCACTGGACTTAAAATGAATAAATAAATTAAATAATAACTTAAAAAGCACCTTTGTCCTGGCCCAGCCCCTCTTTCCCAGTTTATTTGGTTGGTTGGGGAAGAGAGGATTGACACATCCTCCGGGGTAGCAGACCTCACCTGCATTTATTCAGTGCTGTCACGCCTGGGATTGGGAAGCGAGACTGAATGCATGTTGGGAGGAAGCAGGTTAATGTCTGCGTATTTAAAATGTCTTACCTATGCTATGTATTTAAAGGAAAGAGCAGAAAAAAGAGTAGAAGAAAAGCTCCTACTTCTGTCACTGAAGCTAGAACAAATGGATAAACCACAGAAATATGAAAAGCAGTTGAACCAGATCAAAAGAGATGAAAAAAACCTGCATGCAAGAATCACCAGATTTGAAAGACAGATCTGGAAGGAGCTTGAAGAAATCCAAAATGAATACAGATCAGGTGAGGATGGGCTTTCATGCAATTTATTTTTAAAATAAATTTCTGCAGTAACTTGCTGCTCCAGAAGATACTTCCCAGTAGACAGAAAGACACTAAAGTGACTATTTCTCTCTCCCAAACCCCATGTACAGAGGTGTATGGGTTAGCCCACTTGTCTTTGCAAACAGCCAGCATGACATTTGCACAAGGTTGTCTTCTCTTCCTAAGAGTCTCAGGGTAAGATCATTTAAAAGGCAATTTCACCACCTGTTTTCCAGATTTTTTTAGAGTACCTATTTCTTCTCCTAGCAAGATCACTAACCTTCGTTGGGATGTACAAGTCATTCCCTTTTGCACAGATCATGCTTCTGAGATCGTATTTGATGGTTTTATGTAACTTCCATCCTTTACTCCCCATTCTCAACCAACAGTAGCCGGAGAAAGAGGCATCTGGATGAATAACAGCTACCCAACACAGACCATACATTACGCAAGTGAATAGGGAAGCAGTTAGATAACATTGCTGAACACATGGCAGCTGCTGCTTATGGGGACAGTCACATTAATGTAACTCACAGAGCATGAACTACTTTATCAATGTGAGATGACTCTAGCTGTTCAACATTCAGCAGCAATTAGAAAGGCTTTCAGCTGGCACTAAGCACATGGCCTTCAGAAGGAAGATTTTGCCCACTGTAATCTATCCTGTGTCACTCAAACCTCATCTATTGTAATACCCCCAACTTGCAGCTGGTAACGGTAACACAGTGGACACATCAGGTTATCAAAAAAAAAATCACTCAGCCCTCTCTGCAAGGGAACAGATGGCTGAAAATCGTTACACAAGGGCTTCACATCTTACATGTTCTCACTTGAAATTCAAGCATCTGGTTCTCATCTTCAAAGCTGTCTGTGATTGAGGACCCCAGCTCTTTGTTTCAGCTCCAATTCCTTCATTATCTGCAACCTTCCTACAAGCCCTGCTCCAAGGCTGTAGCAAACCAAACCATAATTAGCTAAAATCCTTGTGCAGCTTGACATGGGAAGGCTTGGCTGTCTCCAAGACCATGTCAGTGAACGCAAGACAGCATCTCAAAGAAAGCTGTGGCTAAGAAATTTCAGAGTAAAAGATTCTGGTGCTGAAAGGAGGGAAATTAACGACAGAAGAGATCTGTTTATACCAAACTTTGGCCATCGTTGTGTTCAACTCGAGTCCAAAGATTGCTGTTTCCCATGGCAGTCCTCTGGTAGGGGCTGACCCCCAAAAAGGGGGAAAAGAGGCCACTGAGGAGGTGCAGAGCAGCATGAAGGCCACAGAGGCAGCCTATAGCCTGTCTCAGCAGCTGTTTGTGCTTCAGCACAGATCGGCATCTTGGAAATCAGAGACGTGTCTGGAATTTATAAAATTCTGAGCACTATGCAGTGATTTGATTGAACACTATCTAGACTGTAGCAGTGACAAAATTAATCTGTATTAAACAACCGCTCCAAACCCAAAAACATGTAATCAGCTGCCACGTTACAATAAGCGCTTAAGGAAAAAAAAAAGGAGGAAGATAATTAATTTTAATCCACTGTTAGGCTGCTTGCTTGCTAATAACTTAACTCCTATGTGACACGCTGGACAAACGTGAAGAACTACTATGTTGTAATTTGAACGTTAGCGCAATCTGGAAACACCTAGGTAACAGCAGCTTACAATTCTACTTTTCCAGTCTTTAGTGACAATATTTGATTGTCTAGTGGTTCAAAAAAGGCACATCAGGTGCTCTGTAGCTCCGTTTTTGGAAAAAAGTGTGCCTGCACACTTCCGACTTTTTTTATATACCCATATACACATGCACAAACACTTAGCCAGCGAAGCTGAGCCCCCATTCTCCCAGAAGCGCACAACAGAACAGTGTCCATCTCAGACGAAGTGTAACTCTTCTTTACAGTTGCTGCAACTCTGGGAGATCCGTGGCACCAACCTTGCTATATGGTAAGCAGACTGCAGAGCAAGTGTCCGTATCTGATGGGAACAGAGAGTCTTTGATTCAAAATAAGGACTGCGAACTTAAACAAACCAAACAAAAAACCCCAATGCTCAATGAAAGAACAATATGCTTTAAAGCTAACACTACCCTTGGTTTTAAAGACAGACGTAGTATTTTCTTTAGTCCACACCACAAATCTGATGTCAATTGCTGTTTACAGCTATGAGTAATCATGTTTCTATTGTTCAATGTATTGGAAGATATGATTCCGACAGCAAGGAGCTTGCAACCCAAGCTGCCAATTCATGTCCATGGTATTCAATAAAATTATGAAATAGATTGGATTTAATGTTCCCTGTATTAAACGTGCTTATGGGGACAGTCGCATTAATGTAACTCATAGAGCATGAACTACTTTATCAATCTGAGATGATCTTTGCAGAAAAACCTTTGCAAAGAAAAAGAAGAATCTCTTAATGTATTGAAAGCAACCACTATTTAATGAATTGCTCCTATTCTTCTACCAGGATTTCAATCCATTCATGAGTCTCTGGAGCTGCTCAAACAAATACAGAACACAAGGCTGAAACTTGAAAAAAAGAAAATTCAGAAAGATGTGAAAAAGATGCAATGAAAGTAACCTCCCAGAAGACTGAACACCATGAGCAAGCCTCGTCCGCTATTCCAGGTGCTCTCTCCAGTGAGAAGCAGCATTGAGTTAAAGAAAGAAGTAGACTTTAGACACACCTGATTTTGTTTTCCCTGTCCCTGTAGGATGTTACTGCTACTTACGATACTGTGCAGCCACAAAAATAACAACTCTGTAACACCAACAGTCATTTTCACACCAATTGTACAACAGAGTGCTTCACTGTAGAAGAAAAGTTAAACTTTAAGGATTGACTTAAAATTTTACAAGCAGATTTCATACAAAAGTATTCATGGTATTTAAAGCACTTTAAGAAAGCAAACACTCAGTCATCAAGCATGGCTAGCCCAGTCCTGCCATAAGCTACATCTGTTTTAGATTGGTGTAACTACTGAAATCAGGTCTAGTAAATTCCTCCAGCTGCACACAAGGTGTATGTAGTAATAGCATTATGAAAACTGGTATCAGAGTATCTACTGATGCATGATTTGGACCCATTACAGTAAGTTACTGGGTCATTAAAAGTAGCTCATAAATTGGGTACAGGTGACAAAATGCAAGTTAATTATTAGCAGATGCATTATTAAGAAGGTTTATTTCTCATCTTCTCTGTTTGACTGAATAAAAGTTAGTCGTGATTTGCAGTAGAACGCTTGAAAATCTAACTGGCATTGTGGGTTTTGCTTTGCTTCAAAAACCAAGAAAAACAATCTGGAAATAAGGAGAAAAACTCTGAGAGTAGGGCAAAAGAAACATATCGATATAATTTCCCAACAGAAGCTAAAATGAGTTCTTTAGCAGGGAGGCCAAAAAAGAAGGTCACAATGCAATTGCAATAGAAACTTCAGTTTCTACAGTACATTTGTTTCCAGAAAGCCCAATACCATCCATCGCCCAGAGAAGAAAATTCAAAATGTCTCAGCTAATCCTCCTCCAGTAATCCATATCTCAAGTCTGTTGTGCTTTTTGCTCTACAGAACAGCAGGTTTCTCAAAGCCATGGATTTCAGGTGGCTTCTCTGGGACCTGCATAGCATGACGTCTGAAAACGAACTGATGCAGTTAGTAGGGAATGCCACTTCAGCAATTCATCGCATTACTCCTGCAGGCAGAAAGTGTGCTACGTTTAAACTTTCTCCAGTGAGTAAAAAGCCCTAGAAATCAATCACATCTTGTAAAAGACAAAGAATGGCCACCAAAGTCGCAGACGATGTTTCTGCATTTTGTTTTTGGCCAGGCTCTTTAGAGCCAAACTCCATGGGAAAGACTCCCAGCCTCACGCCTGCTTTAGGTCAGGCCTGTGTTTGTCACATTTCCTGCAAGCAGCAGGAAACCAGCAACACCGAAATCCCAATAACGTGCAGCAGTTTCTGAGCTACTCTGAACGCGTGTTTTTGGTCTCACTGTATGTTCCGTCCATTACAGGGGGCTCTGCCTTCGCTGTAGACTTGAAGTCCATTAGTGCAGTCATAGCAAGACGTCTGGGGTTGAGGGCAGGCTCCTAAACTGTCTTTCTCTAGCTCTTTCTAGGCACTCTTGCAATTTTTTGTCCAGGTACTTGGCTGCCGGTGAAGCAGCAGTTAGTATGGCTTGGTGTATTTGCCTCCCCATCGAGTGCCCTAGGTGCTGCAGTATGCTGTTCTCAGTGAGCAACACCAAAAAGGTGAAATACAAGGTTATTGACAAATGTGTTTCTAAAAACGCATGGTGTCCAAAAAAAAAAAAAAAAAAGCCAAGACAATCTTCAGAGTCTAACCCTGGAACAGAGAAAAGGACAGAGGTATTGCTGCACATTTCCTATTCCTATCCATCCATCCTTTCACATGGCAGCACGGCACAACCAAACGTTGCTTTATCTAAGCACTGATTTGTATGATTATAGTAGAAAGGTTTGAGGGCCTAATTATAAATTCAGATTACACATTAATATATATTTGGAACATTGCTATTGTTTGAGTGACTTCTCTGCATAAAGGAGTTATCTCAGTATCTATCACTCCACACTGCGACCAAACTCAAAATGACCCTGAGAATATTAAATTTAAAAGTTATTTAACTGTCAGCTGTTCAGCTAAGTCAGTAGAAAGCAAATTAACTGGGAGAGAACAAAAGCTAAATTCTAGACATCCAGGACCATATTCAACTGGGCTGCAGGATTAGGGATGTACTTTTCCTCACAAAGCTGCATTTGTACAGCATTAAAACAGTTCTCAAGGGTTTTATATCTATGAATTAAAAAATTATTTTTTTTAAAATATAAAAGGTATCAAAACTTCAGAGTCTAACCCTGGAACAGAGAAAAGGACAGAGGTATTGCTGCACATTTCCTATTCCTATCCATCCATCCTTTCACATGGCAGCACGGCACAACCAAACGTTGCTTTATCTAAGCACTGATTTGTATGATTATAGTAGAAAGGTTTGAGGGCCTAATTATAAATTCAGATTACACATTAATATATATTTGGAACATTGCTATTGTTTGAGTGACTTCTCTGCATAAAGGAGTTATCTCAGTATCTATCACTCCACACTGCGACCAAACTCAAAATGACCCTGAGAATATTAAATTTAAAAGTTATTTAACTGTCAGCTGTTCAGTTAAGTCAGTAGAAAGCAAATTAACTGGGAGAGAACAAAAGCTAAATTCTAGACATCCAGGACCATATTCAACTGGGCTGCAGGATTAGGGATGTACTTTTCCTCACAAAGCTGCATTTGTACAGCATTAAAACAGTTCTCAAGGGTTTTATATCTATGAATTAAAAAATTATTTTTTTTAAAATATAAAAGGTATCAAAAGTATTAGGGCGAGAGAAGTATACATCTGTGTTTTTGTTAAACTCTAAGGTTAGGCAAGACTAAATTAATGTAATTACTCACTGTACTTTGCGATACCATTTTGAGAGAAGCTCAAAAGTTAAGTAGAAATCCAATCCAGCAATTCTTGGGAAATACAGAGAATGAGATGAACAAGCACGACCCAAATAAATAAATAAAATTCTCAGAAGCAAGCCATTGTCTCATGTTTGTATAAAAGGATATGTAAGAAGCACATAAAATCTTTTATATCTGAAGTAGCAGAAAGTTCTACCTTGAAATTCACTAGATCTCATTCCATTCTGCCTTCAGCATAAGCCAGCATAATAAAACAAATGACAGTTGGGGAATGTTTATTTTTTCCCCTTTACAGTAATAGCAGCCGAACATGTGACTTCCCAGGCAGTGAAATCCATAAACAACTCTCTGTTCCCCAACTCAACAATGCTTATGTGCCTTTGTACGGTATTTTGCATTCTAAAGCTGAGCTCTATAATAGTATAAAATATAGGGCTGTCTCAACCTGCATGAATTTACAAGTTTTTTCAGTGTTACAGCAGACCTTCCACAAACGGCTGATTTTGTAGAGGCTACACATTGTTAAAAAATGAGGAGAGCAAGATTTTTACCTCATACCGTTGGATTTTGCAGAAGCTTAAATTTAAACTCATGTTCCCTGCTCAGGGAACTGCTTTTCACTGAGTAGGTGGTAGAGATATGTGGTTTACAGGGCATGTAATACAACTTGGGGCTGTATAATTATCTTGTTCAAGGAGTTAATCACTGATCACAGTAAAAGTAACTTCAGGGTCTTCTGAAGAGAAAAACCACTGTATTCTAATACAGAATATTCAGAGCTGATGGCTTCATAGCTGGTTTCTCCGGCCTGTTTTGTCTGTTCTCCTAGGTGTTAGGAAGTATTAAAGGTTTAGTGCTGAACAAAGTATAGGCTAGCGCTCACGTAGAAGCATTTCTGTCTAATGCATTAACAAGGGCAGGCAGCCGCTTACTGTGCTGTCGTCAGGCTCTCCCACCACTAGAGTAGGAGGCACAAATATCAAGACCATACGCAAGGATACAAACTATAGGCTATAAGAACTTTTCCAGGCTTTTAATAGCAGCAAGCTAAAAAAAGTTACAGCTAGTCTTGAGAGTCACGAGTCTGATTTTGCAATTAATATTTGCAGTTACTGAGAGTTCAAGACTATGTGACAACGGGCTGTGAAGGGAACCACAATTGATCTAAATTTACCAGAAAAAAAATCTTTTTAAGGAAGGTATTTTGCATTAAGATGGGTGGGAGAACAAAAGTGTGGGAGACAAGGAGAGATTCTTGCCATTCAGAGAGGTTTCTACTCACCTCCACAGAGTAGAAACCCCAGCCTACTGAGCTTAGTTTTCCTCTTTAAAATGACAGTGGCATGCTCGTGGCTCTTGCCTCTTTCCGGAGATCACTGCGCATGGCTGGTCGCAGAGATGCACATCCACACACCCCAGCTCGGCATCCTGCTTTCTTTAAGCCCGATAAAACTGGTTCTGAAACCAAGTGTACGTTCAATGCAGTCCCACTGCACACCTTGGAAGTGCCCTTTCTTCTCTGTAATATGGGATCATATGAGCCATCATAAGACTTTGGTGGATAGAGAGTAATTTTAAGAAACTTTAAAACCAGGAATGGGCAGCTATCGTGACTCTCGTCAACAGCTTGAAAATCCCTAATGGTAACACTAACAGATTAGAATTATTGCTTTATTTTTTTTATTTTCATGTACATAAAGGCAAAATAACCTCACGTCTTAAGAACCACTGTTGTGATTCATCCAATTAAGCAGTCAGCGGCAGAATTACCAAGACATAAATAGAGCCTGTTATACACATTTATAAATATGACCCTGTCCCTGACGATCACAAGCTTTTCTTGATGGGAATGTTCACTGAAGCTTGCAGGCAAGAGGATACACTGCTGTAATTAGGATTAGCTTAAAAAAAAAATTTTTTTAAAAGTATAAACTGACACCACACATGAAGTTCCAAGTGGATTTGGGTCTCAACTGCAAAAGAAAGTATATCAAAGGAATATAGGCATTTTAATTCTCTGAACGTTTTACAGTATCTGGGAGAGAATAAAAGTTTGCTGCTACTTAGCTAGTAAGATTCTGTGCCAAGAAAACCTTGCATAACTGCCAATGCAGTTAATATTGTACTTCTGTGTATGGCCAAGGGGGAAATACAGACAAGTACTCTCCATTGTGAATAGTGCTGAAGTTTCAGTGTAGAAGAAAACAAAAGCAAAATTCAGGGTTTTCCTTTCAAATAAAGTGTATTTCTATGGTGGAACCCACGTCAACAAGAAAACAACCTACTTTTGCTCAAGAAAAAGTAAAACTAAAGACAAAGTTGCAATTGATGCAACAAAAAAACAAAACCAGACACAAACAAATAAAAAAGCCCAAACCACATATGCTCCTGGAAGATGGACAGATTAAGTTGCATGAATGGAAGATTTTTCACTTGAGACAATCCATACTAGGCACTTCCTGACAATTTCTCATTTAGTTCCAGAGCTCTAACATCTCCATTAGCTTTGGCATTTTCTATAAGCACCTGCAGAGAAAAACAAACAATGAAAAACTGAGAATGTAATAATTTTATTGTTAGTATTTTACTGGCAATCTCAAATGCATTTTAATTTCTGCTAAGCAGTTTCTCTAAAAGATTAAGTAACCCATAAGCCCAGACAGGAAACATTCAACATTACACATCAGCTTCCTTAAAACATCAGGCACTTAAAAACCCCATCCTCTAGTGACTTGCTAAACCTGTAGTCACTTGCAATGCACTACAGCAGCATCATTTGTCACTTGAGGCTGAGACCAAGTTTGACAAGTAAGTTACCTGCTGGCAATGAAACAAGCAGAGCTAGATAAGACCCATCTCCCTGCCAATGCACACTTGCCTCCTGCTAGTACATCTGTAGAAATTTAAATTTGCCAAACAAAGCATTCTCTGCAGCTACTTAAACAAAACTGCCAAGGTATTCTTTTGCCTCCCCCATCTAAATTTACCTTTCCTTGATTTACTTGCCACACCTCCTATTTCCATCTTTTCTCCTAGTTAAAAAAGCTCCCCTGACAGCCTAATGTTCACAGACCTTCATAAGCTTCTGGCACTTCTCTTGTAATCCAATCACATTATACATATTAAAAAGGAAAACCATTAAGTAGAATCAAGCAAATCTTTACTCTAGCTGTTATTTTTATTGTACTCATTGGTAGAGAGTACAGATGACTTTGTAGAAGCAACTGCAATGAGATCTCATCAGGATCATCCGAACTCATTAATTCTAGCTTTTTTATGAGCCTGTGTGTCTGTGTATGGATTTTTGTTAACACTGAGCCTGCTTGATGTATTGTACCTCCAAATGTTCTTCCTTACGGATTCAATGTTTCACCAGGGAACAGCTGTTAATCTGGTTAAAAGAGCTCCTCGTGCCAGTGGCAGCAGCGAGGAGATTATTAGGAGAGTGTATTCAAAGTTTAAGTAGCAAAGTGATTCCAATTACAAGCCAAAATGAACCACCCCCCTTTGCATGACATGAAAGAGCTGTGTGGATTTTTGAGTTTGACAAAATCCATTTGTGAAGTACTATCAACAGAAACTAATGTACCATTTACTCTGTACTGAAAATAATGCACCATTACAGATATAATAAAAGTCTTAAGTACAGGAAGTACAGCACTCTACTGTTCAGATCTTTTGGGTCAAGGATACCACACTGTTCCAGCCAGGCTAGAGGAAATTAAGATTTTTAGTGCATTAATATGTCCTGGTAAAATTCTGATAAAATGGTCCTCATGTCTACTGAGGAGTCACTAGTAGAATTCTTGCCAGTTTGGATTAGAGATTTCACTGTTTGTTTTTCATTAGTACTGCATGGAGGAATGGAAGACTTTCAAACAAACTGCATACAATTTCGAAAATTGAGGTATGTTTTGTCAGTACAGAATCCTTAAACATTGCAACCTCTACAGCAGGCGAGCCAGCACCTCCCTAGCCTCCCTCTACCCTACTTCCAAGTTGCAAACACAACTTTCAACGCAAATAGATTAAATTTCCACATAAAATGGACTGTCTTACATCTATTAATTCATAATCATCTTTGGCATACAGATGTTGCAGGAGGTACCAGCGTGCCACTGACACTATTGTTTCTGGGTTCCCCGGTTGATATACCACTCTTTCCAACATTCGACGAGTCTCCCTAGAAGCATAACCAAAACATAATCCAAATCAAATGCAATTGACTAGGTTGCATGTAACGCACCAGTATCCCAGAGCAAGCAACAATGATCAGCAGCAGTAAGGGAAGGTCCTTATTTCCGTAACACCCAAGAAAGTGAGGGAGCAGGGTTGTACATTACTTTGTTTCCTATGTAGTTGCATCTAGAATGCTAAGGAATACTGCCACTGTTGTTATTATTATACTGTTATTATATATTACACTCAAGTTAGTGCTTTAATTAGCAAGTAACCCAAATTAGATTGGCACAGCAGATTTTATGACTGCTACAATAACATGATAAACATCATGCTGTCTGTGAACTCAGCACAACCTCTGATTTCAGTATGTGATCTGCTGAACAAGTACAGCAGGTATTCTCCTGTCTGAGAGCTATGTAATAAATCTTTTGGAAGACAGTGCACCCGAGAGAAGCAGGTGCTACAATAAATCTTAATGATCCGAATAGTATGTAATGTAATATTTAATCCAGGCACTCACAAAAGGTACTGCGGTTTCTGCAAACACAGAGGCAAGATGTGAAATTGCAGAAGAGAAGGAAATTGGAATGGAGTACTACACAAAATCTAAAATTCTATTTGGCTGATACTACCTTCCAACCCCGCCCACTTATACCTAACCAAGACATTTTCAAATTTATCGTGTCATTATAAATCTGGTAAAAACTGGCAATTAAGTTTAAGGATGTCATATTCATTCACTGGTGCTCCATCAGCTTTGGCTCTTGTTTCAAGAATTCTGCCCTTTATAAGCAATGTGATTTTCCAGTACACTGTGATTTAACAGGTTGTAACAGGAGGTTACATCAGTTTCTTGTTTGCTATTTGTAGTTAAGATTAATTTCTTGTTTCAGGATTTTGCAACACCTAGACAAATCAATTAGATCTTGTGATATACCCTACTGTTCAGATAAGTTAATATCTGAAATTGTAATAAGAGTAATTTTAATTGATTAAGTAAGTCTTCAGCCCAATTTAGTTATAATTGACAACCATCACAATCACATTTGGCTGCCTGTCACCTTCTTAAAAGCCCACAGAGAAAGTAAGCCAGTTCGTTGGAATTAACTATAAAACCAGGTGAAATTATTGAACAAAACCATCAAGAATATTCCAATTTTCCATAGCTTAAGCAAAAACACTGTAAAAGACAAACTAGACTTAACCAAACTCACAAAGCAGGAGGCTTCCAAGCCCTCTCCCCCAGATCTTCCTCCCCTTCCTCAAAAAGCCACAATGAGCACCCGGTTGTTTGGGAATGAACACAAACTTTGACTGCGAGCCCAATTTAGGATCAAAATGAAACCTATGGTTGTTCAGGAATGAACACAAACTTTGACTGTGAGCCCAATTTAGGATCAAAATGAAACCTAGCAGTAGACAGTGTAGTGATGCCTGTTTCCACTGTGCTATTTAACAAGATCTTTGAGAAATGTATAGTCTTTCCTGATTAATTTATTTAGGTAACATGCTGTTAAAATAAAAGATGTCTTACAGCTGTTTCTCTCTTGGTCATCTACAATTTTTTTGGGAAAAGGAGGAAGATTCTGCTGCTTCCTGCTCCCCACACTACTAACCCCTTCCCCCTCTCTCCCTTTTAACTGCCATACTACTTCAAGAATTAATTCCTATTTTCAATTTTGTTTTAGTTCTTGGAGTTAGATCGGGGGATAATGACCGGTGGTACTTTTAGACAGTGTGTTCCATTTAAACTTAACAGATCACGCATACCTTGCTCCCATTTTGCGATTGTACTGTAGCAGTGCTTGTAGGAGAGCTGCCAGGGGGCAAGAAGAAAGTTTCAAAGCTTCAGTTGTTGCCTCCTGAACCAAGGATGGCCAGTGCTCATTTGAGACATTAGCCTATGATAAAAGAAAAAAAAAAAGAAAGAAAAAAAAAGAAGAAAGGACTTTATTGTAGGCTTTATTTTATTGTAAATCAGTTTTTGTTTGCAGCTCTCTAGAGAGCAGGTTTAATTCAAGCTGTTATGAGTTATATAAAGTATTTGGCAGGTTAGAGAGAGATTTCTTAAAAAACAAAACAACAACAACAAACAACCCCAAACAGTGGTTTTAGAAGAGCCTGGAAAAGTCATGTTAAATATTCTAGAACCTGTCTTGTCAGCATTCCATTTGCCCGTTTATGCAAAGAAACTTTTCATTTTTTCCATACATGTTTTAGTAATGCTTGTTTTAACCACAAAGCCTTGTTTGCTTTTCAGTTTGTAAATCTTCATCCCATGTACAATATTCTAGAATGTAGAATTTATCCCCAGAAGTGACATCATATTTTACCAGAAGTAAAAACCAACTCCAAGATGGTAATTACCTGATAGAGCAACTATTCAGCAAATCCCTGTATCTTTTGGCTTAAGAAAAATCTTACTATCCCCATTCTGTCCGGATAGCATTCAAGTTATTGTACTTGAAGGGGTGCCCAAATTTTCATTTGGACAGATAATTGGGAGACAAGCAATTTTCAAACACAGAGCTTGCTTGGATCTGAGCAAGGTTTTCACCAGGCTTTTGCACATTTCATTAAGCCAGTGCAGATTAGAGGCCAAACAGAAATTCACTGATCAGCTGCTCTGCTCATGCAAAAAGTACAGCCGAGATAATAAAATTTGTACTAATTACATTTTTAAACAAAGTCTTGTATATTCTCAGGCAATTCAGGCCAACATTTGAAGAAGTAGTGTTAATTAAGTTAGAGGGTACCTTGTGGCCTGTGGAGGCATTTAGGAGTTATAGGAAACAGGGAGCATACCACTAGAAAACGGACAGAAGAATCATGGGAGGAAAAATCCTGTCACTTGACAAATTCTGCCTTTGAAGCATATGGCTTGTGAGAAAAACTTGTCTACACTGAGGGGGATTCTCTTTTCCCACCAGAAGCAACAGCTTTGTAGCTTTATCCTCGGTAAAACTGACTGCCTTTTCTTATACCAGCACTCAGGATATATAGGGTTCCTTTGCCTGATTTTGATTATGGTTGTTAGCTCGATCATCTGTTAAAATACATGAAAAATCATTAGCCAAGATTACAGCAGTATCTACCTTTTACACCAAGCTTTAAAGAAGTCTGGTAGTGCACTTCAAGTTTCTAGAGTGACAATGCTTAAAGAGAACATAGACACTCGCCAAGCATGAGTTACGTTCACCCGGCCCCTCGGTGCAAGGAATAGAATAATTTTCTTTATACCATAAGATACACTCCTCTTAGATTATTTTTATACTTCAAGGCAAGCCACTGTATCTAGAAATGACCATACAGCATATAGTTACTTGAAACTTCACTGAAGTCTCCAGGCACCAGTGCAGGAAAAACATTTATTAAAGCAGTTGTCTGAACAAGAGGACAGAGACTTGAAGGGTATGTCAGTTTGGATGGTCTGTTATTAGAGAAATAAGCCTTATTCAATAAGTTAGCCTCTTTATGTACACAGTGGTTCTATGTGATTATTTCAAAGCAACCTCTCTTACAAAGAGATATTCTAAAAACAGTCCACTGCCCCTTGCAGTCTTATTTTATTCTCTACTTTTCATTTATAAAATGCAAAGTCATTTAAACAGGGGCTTCATTTAAAGGCTGCAGAAGCCCTACATCCCATGAACTCCTGTTAAGTCATGCAGTTATGTAATTTTGATTATCCTACCATGCAGATTTCCAGCGCGAGCATAGCTAGCCTGAGCAGACTGGATAACTTCCCGTTCCAGCTGCCCTGCTGTGACGCCAACTGCAGACTCTTTCTGTAACACATCTCTGCTCCAACCATCATTCTTTGAGACTGATACACTTTTGCCAGCCACTGAAAATAAACATCCAACAAAATCAGTTGGAGCCACCAAAACACACATCCATTAGGTAATATAATTTAGTTCAATTTATGAGAGTACCACAGCATACTATTAGCTAAAACACCACCACTCACCCAGCCTTCATTCCAACAACATACTGTGCACCACCTTGCAGGAAAATGTAGTCTGCTGCAGAGCTGGCAGTACACCTCACTACAGTAACTTATTTCGGAGTCCCTTTGAACACCCATGGACAACTGTTTGACAGCTTTCTTAATTTGGAGATTGCTCACAGGTGAACAAGTAACACGACTGGCTTTGTGAAAGCCATCCTTCAGACTAGAAGAGCATTCTGTGGTGCCTCATTTGCCTCTAAAAGTTCTGTAGAGATCAAAAGATAATTTTTCCTCTGGAACAAAGGAAACTCCAGCCCATCTAAGTAATGCCAGGAACATGAAAGACATTACAATGTGAGCCTGAGCTCAGATGATGAGTTGGGCTACACAGTTTCTGACCCAGCAGGGTCATGCTGGAGGAGCTAGATGGGGCTAAGGAAGTAGACACTGGGATCTGTGCAGAATTTCATGCTCCTGCTGCCTGCTCCAACAGCAGATGATGTCCTGGATTTGCTCATGAAAAGAAGGAAAAGGATTCTAACTCCTCCCTCTTTAATTCTGTAGTTATGTCACATTTTTTGAAGCAGACGCAGCCACAAGTTCGCAAATCCCTGACATGTACATGATATGCATCAAGATGCATAAGCCACACATTTAGAAATATTCTTTGCTGGATCACTAAGCCAACAAGGCAACTTCTTCTTAAGAAACAATTCCCTGGCTTTTAAGCAAAGGTCCTTAGACTTTTGCTATCTAAAGACTGCGTGATGTTAGAAGGGGCAAAATTCTTAACGTTTTCTGATGCATAGAAGTTATTTATCATTAAGAAGAAACACACGAAAAAGTATTTATTAGCACTAGTGAGATTGTGCATTCTTGACATCAAGCTGCAGGACTGCTTGGTAAAGTAAAACATCCATTCATGTGCAGAAAAAAAAAAAGCTTTCCTTGGCCGCAGAGTTTTTTGCAGCTGAAGATATCTAGCACTCAAGATGTGAAGGAGAAGAAAACCCTCATGCAAAGCACAACAGCAGCTCTGCCAGACCAGTTTTCTCTGTTTTCCCGGTAAGCTACAGCACAAAAAGTAGAACAGCCATCAGAACAATAGTTGAGCAGGACTCCTAAATCCTGCAAACCAATCATTTAGGCAAAAGCCAAAAACTTAAGCAAAGAACAAAGTTAATGGCCCCTCTAACTTAGTTAAACTGTAAGGCATCATGATGGATACTTCCGAGTAAGACAAAACATTTATCAAACTCTTAGGAAGTCTAGAGCCAGAAAACATAAAAGCATAGATCTATCCATTAGGAACAGATGTAGCAGCCAGGCTTTTTCAGAATGCTGCCCAAGCCCTGAGAAATATCTTCTTTAATTGAAGATGGAAAAGATCTTCCTCAGAGGTATTCACCTGTAGCCTCTAGGCTAGGATTAAAAAAACAAAACAAAACAACCCTTCCCTCCCTCCAAACCACATACACTTTCAGTTCACTTCTCCCTGCTTGTAAGCAAGATGACACTTGGCTATGCAAGGGATGCTTGAAGAATAGTATATAAGCCCTAATTCCATTTTCAAAATATCTTACTAAAATAGAGGATACAATCATATCTTGCATGCCCTCATATTTTGCAAATCCAATCTGAATGAGTTCTGCAGTTCAGAAAGATGAAGTCTCACAAGTCAAAGAAAAATGCATCAAAAAAAGCACCTTTCCACAAATGATACTCGTATATTCCAGAAGGGAAGAGGATCTGCAGCCTTGTAACAAGTGAGATAATGATCTCTACAGCAGCCTTGCACTGATCTTTTAAGACTGATATCAGCTTTAGTGAATCTTACCACAAACAGGGTTTTATTTGTTCAACAGGCAGAGGGAGCACCATAAATCCTGTAATTACATAAAGGACTCTGAAAGTTCAGGGAATTTTTCTAAACAATGTGCTGCTAACATTGGTAAAGGAAGATAGTAACTTTAACTAACAGCATCGGTTAGGAAATAAATAAATAAATATGCTGCATCACCAGAAAGATCTCTTGGCATGTGTGAGACAGACTTCTCAGATTGTCTCACAGAAGCAGCATAGGAAGCAAGTTATAGCACCTTCATATTAACTAAAAATGAGCTCTTGTGATGCCATGGAAGGGAGCGAGTGAACACTGTTACCGGGAGTGATTTCTCTTCCCTACAGACTCAACTTATTCAAAAGAATGGTGCCACCTGACACCAGGAGACTACAGACAAAGAGATTTATTCAGGTTTTCAGACCCTGAATAAGGAATTGTATATGACTACATTAGGAAACCATTTACTTCCATCTATTCTTATGGATTATGAAATATTTCACTGGTTTCTGCTCACGTGCCAAGTCACAGGTCCCTGAAGACACAGGTACCAGGGGTTTATCTCAGGTTTGTAATTCTCCTGCCTCCATGCCTGCTTGCTCTTACAAACAGTCCTTATTATTTCAAGTATTAAAGAAGTTACAACTTTATAAAGAACTGAATACAAGCTGTTTTTTCTGTCACTGGCTGTTGGCCAACAAATAAAAGCAAACACTGAAACAAACTCTCACCCACTTGTAGTGCATACTCTCTTGAAAGTGGCACACCAAAGTCAGGGAGAGAATCCACACTTACTTGCCAGGCTGCAACTGAAGTTGAACTGGTCATGACTGTCTTGCGAAGCTCCTCCAGGATGGTGTCTGGAAGTTCCTTGTGAGACTGCAGCAGCTGCCTACACTGAACTTGTCTCAGAAGCAAAAACAGAGCTGGGTGCTCAGGGCAGCTTTTTAAACCCTAAAACCAAAACAAGGCTCAACATGATATCAGAATTATCATTTCCAAATATCAGAAGACACCTTGATTTTTCCATTTACATCTTTACAGAAAACAGCATTGAAAGCCATCTCAGGATGCTTGTGACATAGCATTTTCCTCCTACTCTGCACAAAGAAGTGTTCCAGGAATTGACACATGAAAACAGAAAACATTTTTGCTGTCCTCAAAATACATTTGAAGTCTATCCTAAATTTTGTACCTGTCCTACCCTTAGAGTTTTCTGAAAGATAGATAGGTAAATGGTAGACCTCTAGTTCTCCTTTGGCTTCACAATCACTACAAGTTTTGGGCTAATGGGGACAAAAACCTGTCCTGTGGCTAAAAGTGACCTTCAGTGTGTTCTAAGCAATTTCAGTTCTCCCAGCTAAGGTGCTTTATTCTCACTGGAACAGAAGCACTTTACTAAACATTTCTGGTTCAATAACAGCAGATACCTACAGAGTATTTTTCGGAACAAACTCATGCAAAAAAGCAAAGACAGAAAACTAGCTATCTGTTGCTTTACCCTTCTCAGGTGAAGCATGTGAAGCTTCTGCAAGTCACATTACATGCTATTTTACCTGTTCAAATCCCAACACTTCCAAGAACTGTAACTCAAACCAGATCTGTTCTAAGAAACAACACTTGTACTTTTCACCCATTTTTTTAAAAACAAAATAGGTTGTCTTGAGTCCTTAACAAGCTGCTGCTTTGCAAAGAACGCATGGATGTGCAGAGACTTTCTGAAACACAATAGAAGCTGCTAGTATTTGCTGCAATTTTCCCCCATTAAAAAGTGTGGGATCACGTTGCCTGTCTCAAATTGAACAACTGCAGTGCCTGACTCATCGTTCCCAGTTACACTGCTTTCTGAGAATCCTGGGATCCAAAACTGTCAATGAGAGTTTGTGGTACCAGATAGCGTTACTCTTGTTTCTTCACAAAATGCAGGCACTGACTGTCCTCTCCCCAAGCTATTTAGCTAACAAAAAACAAACAAAACCCACCATAACCTTCCCTCATGCCCAGATACCATCTTGTATGTCTAGAAGTCTCTGATCCTTGTTACTTTAAGACAGGTCAGTAGACATGCTGGCCAGAAAAGGAAAACACCTTCTCACCAAGGAAACAAAGAAACAAGAAAGTACTTCCCCCTAGACAACCAGCATGTTCACAGAATCTGCTTTTTTGTTGGTGCAAACAAAGAAACAAGAAAGTACTTCCCCTTAGACAACCAGAATGTTCACAGAATCTGCTTTTTTGTTGGTGGTGGGTTTTTGTTTGTTTGTTTTTAAACTCCCTTCCCCATTAATACAGAAATGCCATAAGCAAGGAGCATATTTGCATGGGATTAGCCATTTTCCTTAATGAAAGTCAGGGATGTATGCTGCTGAGTCCCATTGTTTTTTTGCTTATCTTTTGCCAAGTCTTCTATTCATGAACACATGAAGCACACACAGACGCACAGGCTTGTTAACACGCCAGTCCTCTTCCCCAGCTGTGTTGCCTCAAGACTTTTCTTTTTAATAATTAAACTTGTAGCATCCACTTGTGGCTCTGAAATGGAGTACCAACACAACAGAGCAGAAGACATTTAAGTCCCCTGCAAGTCTCCTACCTAGACTTCTTGCCTTGTATTTCTGTAATGTTTTACTTAACAGTAGGTTAATGAATAAAGGCAGGAAGGGCAAACTTAGCTTTGTCATGTCATACACTGCATGTTTCAACTATTAACACAGTTTCGGTGCTACAAGCACAGTGAATATCTTGGGGAGTAAGCAAATGCCAACAACTATTGCATCTTGGAGCTTTGATGGAACAGACAGTTGCTAATTCAAAGATTACCTTTTTGTAAAATGCACACAAATCATGATTTCTATACAATTCTACTACAGTCTGCCAGTATGATTCCATCATACCTTGGTACAAAGAGCTTCAGCTTCTGAGAGTTTACCAGACTCCTCTAGACTGGTAATAGCTTGACATAGGCACCAGTCTTCAAGAGTCCGGATATAATTATGTGGAAGGTTATTTTCTCCAGCTGCAAAAACAGATAAAACACTTAACCAGATTACTGTATACGCTGTAGTGCCATAACATGTCACATGCTCTCAATCTGGTAATGGAGAACTTTTAGGAGTATTAACCTGACATGGCTTCCTTCATTAGTAGGAACATTAAGAGATGGTAAAATTAAAAGCAAGAAGAGGGGAAAAAAAGAATACACTATTTGAGTTAATGGTTTGAGAACAATCAATCAAACATGGAATTTTAATTCCAGTTTTCAAAACACTACAGATGTTGAGCAAGACTGAGACTGAGGTTATCCCTCTACTGGAAAAGTTCCAGAACTCAAGAGTACTCCAGCTTTTCCTTGTAAGCAGTGTTCCTGCGCTGCAATATATCCATCCATCCATTTAGGCATTAGAGTTCAGAAGTACTATTTTTAAAAAGCATATGAGGCTTTGGAGGGGAAAGCAAGCTGCAATTAAGTAATTAACCCAGCTCTGCATTAGGATTAAGCATTTTTATGTGATAAAATACATTTACAGCTCAAACCACTACTGAGCAGTTCTCAGCTTATGTGCAAGTTTCTGAAATTTAGAAGAATCTTGCAAGCTTCGAGCATTTCAATTTTATTTTATTTTTTTAAACTACGAAACTTGTACGCCTTACTTTTGGCCGAAACTGTAGATAAAAGTGTCATCTCTAGACCTGTTCGCTTCGGCTGAGTGTTGTTTAGACAGACAATGGTGTTTTCAGCATGACAGGCTGCCATTAGCACTGCCCAGGCAGCAGGATTATCTAGAAAAGAATGGTTAAAGGCAACTCGTGCCCATTCTAAATACGCTGGTAGTTCATTTGGAATGGTCTTTACCAGATTAAGCATAAAAACAGCCATCAATGGAACCACACACTGTAAATAAGAGGTAGCAAGAACAAGGCAAGTAATTCAATCAGACCCTTACATCAGCTCAGCCCAAGGCAGCTGATAACTATTTGCCTCTAACTACTAAGATTCTTTAAATTGTAAGACAAAGATGCTGTTTCTAAAGCCAACTAATATATTTTTTATATAGCCACTGGTATGATAACCTGCAGCTGCCAGTTTTCTTCTGACTATACAGATTGAACTTGACTATCACCTAGTGCTGCGTAACTGGCAGCAAAAATCCCAAGATGCCATCCACAGCTTTCAGTCATACAGACTCAGTCTTGTCTGACCACTAGCATGCCAGTTATGGTGATAGGTGCCTACTTCCAGTGTCAGCTAATTCCAGTGTCAGCTTTACCCTCATCTAGCCCCGTGAAGAGCAACTATGACTGGAAGAGGGATCTCTGTCCCGAACTAGACAGAGCTCAGTTAAAGATTCCACCCATGTAAATTTTCATCCCAAAGATAATGAATTTTACCAGCAAAACGAAACAAAGCTTGAAGATCTAACAAAGTAAAATGTAAAGTATATTGCTTTTGAGTAGCAGTCATAGTCTTGAGTACCTGTGGGAAAGTAACTGAAATTTTTAACTTGCAGCCACACTAATGCATCAGAGCAAAATTACTGCAGATGAAACAAGTTCTGGTATTTCACTATCAAGTGCAAATTAGCCCTTGAAAACCCCACTAGATTTGCACTTCATACATTTAATGAAGATCACCATTTAGTAATAGATGAATAGTTGCCTATAGTTCATAACCAGCATATTGTAACAGAACATTTCCAATCCAAATTCTCCAGCTAGATGAATAAATCTCTTCTGCTTCGTGTAGCGTACTGACTCTGAGGGAACATGTGTTTTTCTTTTGTGTCTAATATACAAAATAATACTTATCTCTTCTCCTGCTGAGGGATTAACAAATTGCCCATGTTTTCAGAACAAGCCTTAAAACTCAGTGATTTTTTTCATTGTCTGGTTTAATTCCCCGTATCTAAACTTGGAATGACAGTTAAAATTCCAACTCTAAGCATTCTCCCCAAAACATACACGGACAATCCAAAACAATAAAACAACCCAAGAAAAGTAGGTTTGTTTGTCAGCACAATAATTTTGTTTCTGATGGGTAAAAAAAATCACTACTGTGTTTGAGAACAAGAGTAACCTGGACAGAGGTGGATTGCCTTCTGAATATTTTTCAGAGGATTGTTTTTCTCATCTTCTAACATGTGACATCCTGCTGCCAATTGATTAACTGCAATATTCAGCAATAAAACAGAACAAAAAAGTGATTTAACATTATAATACAAGTGATCAGATGGAATTAATTTTAGGATTTGTTATGGAATTATAAAGTCTGCATTTTAAGAAAGCCAGACCTTTCCATGGTTTACATCAAGTACATGTGCAACGTTTCCTGCCACAGTTCCCCCCTGCAAGATTAAAAAAAAAGATAATTGATTTGATTATATGACTGATTAATTAAGAGATTTTACACAAAATGTAATACCAAGATCTTGTTATCTTTGTTAATCAGAAATACAAAGTTTGCACAATGTGATGTTTTGCTTGCTTACAGCATGATCTCTTTATATAGAATCAGGAAGAGACATTCACGATTAGAGCTTATTTGTACGTTTCTAATTTCAGCCCCATATAGAAAGGGGTTTGTTTTCAGGTGCTATTTCTGTTTTCATAATTGACATAAATTAAGACAAAGAGTATTTATTTGGAGAAGAGCTAATAATAACCATAAAAGCAGCAAGGAAATACTGGCTAATGCAAAAAGTGACGTTGACTAGATTAACCAATTTCAACATACCTAAATCCTAATATATATTTATATACACACATACATATGTATAAAACTAAACAAAAAAAATATACATAGTGTATATATAATAATTCTAGTAGATTTTTCCTGTAAGTTTATTTCAAGAAGATAAAGAATTGTTACCCCATGAAAGATGCAAACAATTGGATATGTAACTTCAGTATGTACCTGTGCATTGCTCTGTATGTGCTTGTGTATGTAAGCCTTAAGTTTTCCTATTAACTAGTGAATGTCCATGTACTGAAAGGTGGGGGTTTTTTTTAGTTAAGAAACAACACAGACTCGTCAGGATGTAAACTGCACACTTGTATTACAGCAATGCACTTACTTTTGCCTTTTGTGATGCATACAGCGGAACTAGTCGAGACAGAAGAGACCAGAGTGCAGGATTATCAGGGTTACTACAAAAAGAACAAGGATATTAGACTTTCTGGTTTAGATATGAACCTGGTCTTCCATGACTTCATAGGCAGTTGCTATAAACCCCAAATGGATCTTTTTCTATTAACAAAACAACCCAGTGTGGTTGAAAATAGACATGGGTAGTAATTTAACACAAACAACACAATATTGAAGTTACATTGCCGGTTAAAGAAATAAAATGTACAATATGCATATCAATATTCACGGGAAGAAAACAAACTCTAAGACTACATGTCTTGTCCTCACAGTCTGAAGAACAAGGAATTTCAACTGCAGTTGGAGAAAAACAGTTTGCATAAAGAATAGTTTCTGAAAACACTTGGAGAGACTATAAGGTGTGGTTTCCTTAAAGGCAATGATTAAAATTCCCCCTTTCTATATTCCTAAGACTAATCAAAACACATTTAAACACAGACATTTAGCTAACGGAATGAACAGCTTCATAGGCTGTTAAATATTAAAAAGCCCTAGAGACTTTTCTACGTTGAAGGTTCTGCTACATATGATGAAAAATGCTTTTATAGCACAGTGAACTGATATAGCTACCAAAGAAGCCACCAAAACAAAACAAGAAAACCCCAAACAAGCCACAAAACTTCTGCCATTTGATCCCATAAATCAGAAAGCAAGCTTCTGTCAATTGATGCTATAATCTTAAGTGAGGACTTCACTTCTGAAAAACAATTTTTATTTTTTTTTTAGAAGAATGCTGCAAGTGAACAGAGGTTTGCTTACTATTCAGTGTAATCAAAGCAACACATTTACAAGACAATCTAAAGAAAGACAAAAAACATACCTATGTATTGCTTTGGAGACTTCTCTCTGGACCCCCACATTTCTACCTTGCAATGCATAAACAGCAGATGCAATAAGGCACCTCTCATAAATCCTATCGTCCCCTTTTTCATGCTTCAGTAATTCTTTTAGGGCTGCTGTTGCAAGTGTAGCATCCTGCTTCACCAGTCCTAGTGTGCACAAAGCCTTCAGACTTTCCGTACTAGGTTCCTTTAATGAGCTGTTGAATCAGAGGGAGGGAAGGAGATGTTATTTTGTAACATAAATTAAACTTACTGTTAACATCACAGTACTTATTTCTTCTGAGTCCTCTTGCTCCTATGTATCATGTATGGTATACAGAATTAACAGCCTCTCACTGTGGGATCGTGGATCAAGCTACGTCAGTATCCTTGAGATCTCAGAATACGGGAAACAGCGTTGGTTATGTGCCATTTCAGCACTCAAGCTTATAATGTATAACTACTTGGCAAGACTCTGACACATTAATTGTCCTTCAGCAAAAGCCATAAAATGAATGGTAAGAGACAATGTGTAACACTGACTTTTCTTTTCTTGAAGACGTTTGTACTCCTAATTAGTACCAAACCTGAGTTGTAGTGTGCCTATTTACAGCTTTGCAACAGAAATCCAGGAAGCAAAAAGCCAGAAATGAGCCTGCTGCACAGAACTGCTCTTTCTGAGAACAGGGATGTTCTGAGAAATTATGCCTTGTTTACTTCAAGATTTGTTTCAACGTAAGGTAGTTTGAGCATGCTTTCCACCATCTAGTAGTTTTAGTACCACTACCAGTTGCACCGTTCCATTCATTTCATTATGAAAGGCAGTTTAACGTCCTATCAATAGTATTCCAAGCTTTATTGGAGACCTACTAGATACAGTTACTGATTTTTTTCAGCAAATTTTTCTAGTATAGGTAGAGAACTCTTAACTCAAGTTAATCCCCTGATTTTCAACTCTGGTGAAAATAAACAGTGAGCTCAATACAACCAACCAAAATCAAAGACCTTAACTGATGTACTAGTTGAAAGTGTTCTTACAATAAAGTGAATTCAATAAATTGCAATAGAAACTGAATGGAGGCAAATAAAACAGTGCATGGCAATAGTAATTTGGAGTTACTTCACTGTCATGTCCTAAACATAGCTACAGCATGAAGTGCTGCTTACTTTCACTTATCAGGTGACTATAGGCTCCTAATCAAGCTTCTAATGATTATTTTTGCCTCCAAAAAAAGACAAGAATGTAAACTTCCAGTTCTATGTTTTGTTTTCAGTCCCTGGCAAGAAAAATTTCTAAGAGCTGTTAAACATAAACTTGAATAGCCAGCACTATGTTATCTGATGCAAAGGTGCTGCCCTTCGACAAGTAAAAAATGGGATTCTATCATATCAGCTATAAAGACATACTCATTGCTAAACATCTCTGTGCCAAACTGGCCATGAGAAAAGAAGAAAGACAGGTTCTTGTTGAAGGTCCTACTCAGGCCCTTTAAGTCATCTAGCATGAATTCCAGTCAATAAAGATATCTGTCTATTGGACTAGGATGCACCATTTTTTTTTCTTATTACTAAAATCCACCATATACCTTTGCAGCACTGTGCTTCCAAATTGAGGTCTAGACATATTCACTCTAGTGTTACTTTCCTAAACCATTTACTACTTTTTCTTTCAACACAAACAATTAATGTCATGTAGAAAATTCTCATTGTTGATGTTTATGACAAAAATAGAAGTCTGCAGTGATTAATAGGATGTAGGAAATATCAGGTCCCTAGCTAGTTAATCATCCGCTACTCAGGATTTAGAGTCTACTAGTTCATGGATCTTCACTATTTCAGTAACTTCAGGAGTCTGCTGGCAAGACGGAGACTGTACAGCCACTACTGGAGTTCTCTATTGAGAGAGTTGATCCTGAGGGGCTGAGATATTAGCTCTTAATCCATAGCTACCAGAACACTAACAATGATGCATGGGTTTTTAGCCTCCACAGCTCTGAAAAAAGAAGACATTCATGACTTAAGTGAACAACTGATACAGATCTGTTCCTTTTCATGGGGAAACTACAAGATTGTCCTTGTCTATGACGCTTGGAACACAATTGTTCTGGACATTTCTGACTATTTAAACTGAAATTGTTTTCATTAGTCATCTAGATTTCTTACAGCTTGTCGTGGTTTAACCTGGCAGGCAGCCAAATACCACACAGCCGCTCACTCACTCCCCCCCACTCCCCCAGTGGGACGGGGAGAGAATCGGAAGGGTAAGAGTGAGAAAAACTCGTGAGTTGAGATAAAGACAGTTTAATAAAACAGAAAAGGGAGAATAATAATGATGATGACAAAATATACAAAATAAGTGATGCACAATGCAATTGCTCACCACCCGCGCTGACCGATAACCAGGTAGCGATCGGCACTTCCTGGATCACGCCTACCATTCATATACTGAGCATGACGTCCCATGGTATGGAATACCCCATTAGCCAGCTGAGCTGGCTGTCCTGATTATGTTCCCTCCCATCTTGTGTACCTAGCTCAGTCAGTAGGCATGGGAGCTGTCCTTGGACTAGGAGGGCACTTAGCAACAACTGAAAACATCAGTGTGTTACCAACATTCTCCTCATACTAAATCCAAAGCACAGCACTAGCAAGAAATTTAACCCTATCCCAGCTGAAACCAGGACACAGCTAAAGAGCAAAAATACTGCCTAATGCTTAGGACAACTACAGATTAACATAATCTTAAAAGATAAGCCTCTTAAAACTACCATTCAAGGATATTAGACATCCGAACTGCTCAGCCCACTAATCCTTCCACTCCATACAGCTTTAAGAATAGGGAAGATGACACAGGCCATAAAACAAAAGAGATGTATCACATGAGTAAGTTTAAAAGAACACTGCATCCACTCCCACTTTTACTCTGCAACACAAAAAGAAAATATCCACCTGAGATCCCCCAAAAAGTAAATCTGAGGATTCAGCAGTACAATAAAACATAATATACTGATTATTATTTCCTCCACTCACCATTTAAACAGCAGTGTCTTTGCAGCATCCACTTTGTTCTGTTTATACTCTATTATTGCCAAGGCAGTCAGGATATGTGCTTTATCTTGTTCAGACTCAGCAACAGACAAGGCTTTTTCATAAGCTGGTAAAAATGCAAGACACAGAATTGAATACATTTATAAAGCCTCTAGAAAGGCACAATATTAGAACACATACACAGGGGCACTCTGGTTTCAAGTTCACTACATTTTCACACTTCAAATCACAGACAGAAGACAAAAAAGTTGCCTAAGACTTTGGAAGTAACTGTAAATAGGGAAACGCCAGATTTATAGGGCTGTGTAGAGCCTGGGAGTTGTTTAATATGTAGCAAGTGGAAATAGAATGGAAAAGCAATATTGGGTATCCGGAAAATGCCTGAAAGAACACAGTTTAAATACTCCCATGACAGTTTATTGATGGAATAGCACTTCAGATGGGTGCACATCACTTCAATTAAAAACGAAGAGTTATTTAAAACGCTGAGCTGGCTGCTCCTTTGCAAGTGCTTACACTTCTACACTGACAATTCAGTATACCTTTTTGTGAAGTCTCACATCTTAGCAGTGCAGAACACGACAATACAGCACTTACATTTAGCACTAAAGCGTAAGTGCTTTGAACAACACATTAGTCCCCTACCCAGAACTGATTTTTCCAGGAAAGCCATTTCATTTGAGAACAAGGGAAGCTAAGAGCACAACAGCTTAATGGACGAGAATTAAACACTTGAAGAAATGCAGCTTCCCTTTGTACATTTTAATAGTTCTAGCACCCTGCTAAACAGCCTAATGATTAAAATAGTTGTGGAATTTGTACTTACGCTTTAGGACTCAAAGAGTTAAACAACTACAGGTAGGTTGGTCAGACAAACAAACTTTGGTAAGGTTCATCTCAAGAGAAGTGTCCCATAATGCTCTGAATTAGGCAGACGCTTACCTTTGATACTTTCTTGTAAGAGTCCTTTCTTGAAGTAGGCTAACGCTATCCCCACAATGCCATCAAACTCAGTTAGGGGTGTTGATGTGTAAACCTCAATGGCCTTATCACACTGACCAAGGGCACTGTAAAAACAAAAACAGTCACTGGCATGAAGGATGTAGCAACAGCTGCTGTGATTCAGACAAGCTGTCCTTGCAGACCAGTTTCCTCTTTTCCACATCAGTTGTAAGCAGACATCTGGAAAAGAGCAAGATTAGGACAAGAATGTGCAATATTCCCCACTCTCCTCCTGTTACAGCAGCTATCCTCTCCAACTAACTGTTGCATGAAAAATAATTGATAGGAAAAACTTCTCCCCATCTGCACAACAGCTATATGTAAGGATGTCGCTTAATGGTCAACACAACGGAGTGGGAGAAAATAGCAAAGGAGAAACATGAAAAAAGCAAATCAAAGTATGCATGCACACAGACAGGCAAGTGCATGTACAGACAAAGATACAGCATTCTTGTTCTAACACCACTATGGAAGAAATTATACAGGACTGTGTTTATTAGAACTAGTCATTAGTTACTGGAGCTTTGCTCGTGTAAGTGGCACACAGAAATCACCATGCATGCAGCTTGGATCTGAGACTATGGGAAACTGTAGAGTTGCTTCTAAAATCTTCCCTGAAATTAAAGAATGAATTATCACATTATCACAGCGTAGAAGTTCCAGTGTCATGTACAGAAACTTAAGAATATATGAAGTTTCCCTAAAGAGCTGACAAAAATCTAATTAGCAGAGCTTGAGCTATCTCATATCAAAGAGAAGTTTGAAAGTCCTCACCTGTTAAGACTTGCGTCCTGCATTCCCTCAGACCCAGAAGGGAATCATGAAGGGAACTTAGGATTGTGAGTAGGATTGCAGCAGAGGGGGTCATAAGCAGAAGTATCACCTACGTGTACATAACACCCCAACCCCACATGCCTCAGGTTGTACAAGTCAATACAAATTCAAAGGGCAGGTAGAAGGGATTTTGAATAAACCCTGAAGCAGCTATTTTATTCAGACTACGCCTACTACATATCTCAAGTGTGGAGACCATAAAAACCCCAATTTATTCTGGAGACCATACAACAGCTACATTGTGTAGACTATGTTAAGGCACTTAAGCTAAGGATAAGGGAATCACTGACATATTATAAACTATGAAGACATACAGCAATTCCTTGCAATTTGAATTTTTTTTTTTTTTTAAATATACTACCCATTCCTGGCGTTCAGCCAAACTTATCCACAATTAAGAGTGATGTTTAACAGATTATTTTTAGTAACCACCTTTCACCTCTCAGCCTCACCCACTGCATTCACTACATTCAAAGCTGAAGTTAGGGGCTGGGAAAAATATGTCAACAAACACTTACCACAGTGACCTGCCATAGTTTTGCATTGCTGTATTATATTTCTCAGTATCCTCAGAGTTTTTCAGCAATGAAGCTGCCCTGAAAATAACCACAATTAAGAATAATTACCATCTGACTATAACATGCATATTTGGCAATAGTTTTCAGAGCAGAACGGACAAGTGTTTTATGCAGAAGCTTTTCTATGCTAATTAAGCACAAACAGAGCTTATTTTACAGTTTTAATGCATCAGCAAACATGTTCACCAAACATCGTTCCTTTGCCACCTCCCTTTACCATTTGAAAAGAAGAGAGAAGAAAAAAACAGAACAAAGCCCAGCCACCTCCATTAATTAGAATGGGGTAGAGACCAAAACTAAAACCAAGTTAACCAAAATTTCACTTAAATCCCACACAGTGAATTAGCTAAATGTCCTGGTAAGACACTCAAGCCTTGGAATGCCTTTACTTCTCCAGTTCTGTGTTCTGCATTTCCAAATTTGATATAAGAACATCCTCACACCTCCCCTTACATTACACTTAGTTGAAATGTACTGTTACACTGAGAAAGTACGGTTTACTAAAGGAAAAGAAAAACCCGTAAGTTTTTCAGCTGGTGCATAGAAGCTCCTTGACCTCTTTTTCTATCAATAAACTTTTCAGGGTGTATAGTTTACCTCTCATAGGCATCTGCTGCCTGTCTTTTTAGATGCAGATACTCATTCAAATAACCAAGCATTGTGAAAGCAGATGCATCGTCTGGATTTCTTTCTAGAAAATCAGAATTGACAATATAGGAGTACATGATCAGAAAGAGCTGTGAAAAAGCATTAAAAGACATTGCTACATTGATGCTACAGTGCATGCGTATATACAAAACACTTTGCCAAGTGCTTCTGTCAGTTGCTCACGGGAATCATTTTGACAGCCTGCAGGCAAATAAAGAAGAGCCACTAAGACCCACAACATGACATCAGGTTAGCTCAAAAATGTTTAAAATCTCATGACACGCATTAATGCACTCAATATATTTTAAGTTTTTCAGTGGTCTGGGGTTTTTTGTTAATGAAATAGGAAACCATTCAGCTTGTATTGACTCCAATAAAATACTAGCAGAATCTTACGGTTTATTTTTAATACTACAACTTTGAAATGCTTATTAGTAGCTAAGGCACAGATTTGTCAGCTGTCATCTCACCTCAGACTTCTAACCTCTTTTCCCAGACTAGGAAGGATCCTGTAGGCCCCTCCTACAGTCCGTTTAAGAACAGGGATTTCACAAAGAAATACAGTCTCACATTTATCTCATTTTAAGTGTTTGCACCTTATTTTGTAGTTCTCAAAAATCAGCAACAGATTACTCAAAGGATTTATTAATAGATGCAGATTAAAGAAAATCCACATTTGCTCTATCTAGCTTCCGGGCTAGACATACACAAGCCTACCCCAACAGGGAGGCCATGCTGGCTTGGAACCATGCCCGAGAACACGGTCCGCCTCCTACTGAAGGTTAACACAATCATATGCTTGAGGTCATGGAGTTACACAGCATCCGTGAGCAGGCTCCTGCCAAATGTCACGGTACAGGGGCAGAGGAGCTAGCATCTATCTGCACCAATGCATACAGACACCCCCCAAGGAAGTCTGATAGCAAACACCTGATGACAAGCGTGACAAGGTTCTGGTCCTTATTTTGACCGGTCTTTGAAACAAAATCTGCTGGAATGAGTAGGAAGACAGAACTCACACCTATTTCATCTTTGTGTGGTAATAAAAATCAGTGGCCCACTTACCCTGTTTTGATTACTTACTTGACAGTTCAAAAGCCTCTCCCCAACCCAGCCAGATATACACCTGTACTAGAGTGTATGTTCATTCCGAATGCATCTCCTAAGCTTGACAGGTTAGTGAGGCATTTAAATTACCTACCTGTATATTTGCTCAAGACCACGTGGGCTGCTGGAATAGCATTCATTTGAACAATGTTGTACAGATACAGTTCCGTGTTTCTGTTGCTTTTATCCTGCAGCGTTGAACACACCCAGTGGGCATAGCCTTTTGCTCCCTCAGTCTCAAGAAACAAACAAAAAACCCCCAAAATAGGAGTCATTAAACCTGCTCGAGCAACAGTGAAATAATTAAAGATTATAATAACAATTCTGTAGTTTAAGGCAGAGGCTTGGCTAAAAATCTGCATCAGCGTTAAGCAGGAGAAGAAAACATCAAACTGAACTACCCCACACACAGTTTTAACTTGTCCTTTGGGCAAAGAGAATGCTTACACTAATATATCACTTGTCGCACCACTGGAGGGATGACAGACGAAAAAAGCTCTAAGAGAACGTAAAGTCCTCCCCTTTTTTAGAACTCAGGGTACTGGCAACATCCTTGCTCTCTCCTGGAATAGTTACAATTTATGCCTTTGATCTCTGTCCAACTCTGTGGAACATCAAGAATGTTTCTTCACAACTTATGGAGCTGATTTCTTGGACCATTGGGACTAAAGCATTTAATAAAATAACCACCTGCTATTCAGTGCCAGCACAGGCCAGAACAACACCACCGAAGTCAGACAATCTCATCTGGAACATGACCATAACTGTTTCATCATTCAAGACATGCATATCTTTTTAAAAATTACATCACCTCAGCAGTGAGATTAGATATGCCGAAACTTCAGGACAATAAAACTGTTATACTTACATGCATACTGAGTTCAGTGGTGTGCCTGAAGAGATCCATAGTATCATAGCTGCCTACTGTCTCTGCAATAAGAGCCTACAGAGAAGTAAGAGTTGCTGTGGTCAGGCACTTTAAAAATTATGACATTGACAAGAAACTCAGCACACATTACATCAGGCACATCTTAAGCATTTAACATGAAAACACTTTCTTTTCCTCATACTCTCCAAGAAACATTGGTTTTAGGAATAAAATGAACACAATTAAAGGGAGCACAAGCAGTTTCCACTGTATCAGCACTTGAAACAAAGTCTTCCGCTGCTACTTCACATTCTTCAGGACAAAGACTATGTACTTATAACAACATTTGACAGGAGCTGAATTTCGACATGTGGTGCTGCTAGTTCTTCCCTAGAATCCAATTTCAATTAGGTATTAGCAGGTCAGCAGCATGGGATTATGAAATGCATCTAGAGCGATCATAAAAGTATGAGTCACAAGTATTTCTACTATTCACAGATGGCCTAGATACCAGTGGAAGCATATCCAACCCTCAGTCGTAGGAGGAGGAAGGGACCTCCCAAGACGTAAGAACTGCTTTTGTCCCAGGTACATCAGAAACTTGCTCTTTCTAACAGTGGCCCTGGGGGAGTGACAGGGGGGGCTGAGAAGACAGTTAAGCAGCACCATATAATGAACTAGAGGTACAGCTGAAGCTGAAATAACTAGCACCTTATGAAGATGGTGCTTTGTTGACAATGCTCAATAAAAAGCCTCAGAGCACAAACACTGATTGTTTTTTTAATAGCTAGTTTCTTACAGAACTCATAACATCAGCCAGAAAAATATTATATAAAGATACCTGATGAATGTAGCGTCCGTTGTACTACCACCATGGAAACAAAGGGTCCCATCCACCCTCAGGTGAACAAGCAACGCCCTTTCCTTAAAACATTTAATTTTTAGGAACATGCTTAAGTACCAATTATTAGGATGGAGTCCAAGTCCCCTCTTCGACTAACAACTGGTTTTGGTGCACAGTATCATTATTTTTCGTCATCTTACCTGCCCAATCCAACACAACAAGTAAGAAGGCTCCAGAGACTGGGCTACCTTGAAGGCTTCATGAGCTTGCTGTAGAAGCAAAGATAACAGTGCTATTGTACTGTCTGGCATAGTGACAGAGCACGTTCGAGTATACACAGGTATTGACATGCAGTAGTATTGGAAAAGATTTCATGGACAAAATGAGGTCACTACAAAAAACATCTACTGTGCCATAGAGAGCAATGCATTGCCCAGAGAAATAAACCACTTTAGTCTTATTTAAAAACAAACAAACAAACAAAAAAAAACCCCAAAAAACTTTATAAACCCAAAGTTTCCCTCCCTTCCAAATACAGTTCAGCAGCTAGATTACCTCTTAGAAGAATTATTATTTTAAAATCTGACTCTTGGAGGATCCAGTTTTGGAAATTTGCTTTTCCTTTACGCAAACAGTTGAACAAACACATTTTCAAAATGGGAAAACTGATTACCACTCACAAATTGTCTTTTCCCTATGGATTGCATATGTTTAGAGTTCCTCCCTCAACGTGGCATAAGGTGAACAAAGTCTTAGTACTAGTAGTCTTAGCAGTAAGCAGTCTGCAGTATCAAGTTATTTTGATTAAAAATAATTCTGACCATCACATTTCCAATTAAACAAAATTTCTGTAATTCTGATCAGCCGATAGGACAGGATGTAGTTTTAGCTGCATGAGAACCCTGGACTTCACTTAAGATGTACTCTAATTTCTCTTCAGAGAAATTCTAAGGTTACAGAGAATTACAGTAAATCATATGACATGCTGATGAGCAGAAAGTAGCAACCTATGATAAACTCAAACTCAAAGTTCAGTTTGTGACTTACAATTAAAAGAGTTCTTGATCAAACCTTGTGTGCATTGGTTTGATTAACTACTTCTCAGTCCTTCCAAGTACTTCTCATTCCATCCAGTTGCTTAGAAAGCTACCTCACCAATGGAGTTGTTCACTTATTCCCTCCAGAACAAGTATTTAATTCGTGTGCCTCAAGTAAGGTACAGGTGCCAATTTTATTTAATTCAAAGGAAGCACGTTTCTTGAATCTGAGGGATGCTCTTCACTGTTTGCCCACACCCCCACCCCCATATATTCCCTTAAAAAAAAATACGGAAAGGGAAACTATATTTGAAGATGGGAAAGAGAGTTACCTCAATGTTTCCAGTTGCCAGATACAAAACCCCCAAGTTTGTCCAGGCAACAACATTCTAGACAGAACAAATAAAGTTAAAACCAATGTTTTATTACTATATTCAAAAATAACATTGCATCAGGGGAAAAAAGTTTTAAATGCCCACTTGAAACAGATGGCAGCTGCCTACAGCACTTACGATTTGCTCAGCTTGAACAGATTTGATGAACGAATGTTGAGCAAGAGCATAATTCCCAATAGCTGGGGGGGGAAAAAAGAAAAAAGGAGAGCTAGATCTAACTGAATTTCATAAACACCATTAGTCAAGTTGCCTTCTAATTTAGGATATTATGGAGCTAGGGGTTTCGCTGAAGACTTACCACTACAGGAAGCAACTACACCAAGTGCATTCCAATAAAGATGATTTTTGCTGTCAAGCCTCACAGCTTTTTTGAGACACTGGAAGAAAACCAAATGTGGATTATATCATTAGAAGAGCAAAAATTAAGACTTTATGCACTTACTTATCCAGAAATATAGGTTTTATTGAGGACAGAGAGAGTATGCAGACAAGCACCAACACCAATTTAAATTTTAAAGAATGTAACAGGAAAAATAGGCAATACCTGTAAAGACTTCTCTAGCAGTTCACTGATCTCATTCATGTCAGTGCCCACTGCTGTGAGGTGCTCTGCTTGTCGGTAATAATTTATTCCAAGATCACACCATATGCTAGGCAAAGGCATCAATTTTAAAGCTCTGCCGTAACACCTACAGAAACATGAATCACAGAAGCATTATTCCAAGCCTCTCTACATGAAGAGCAGAAAGATGAAAAAACACTCAAAAGAGTGCTTAAAAACCTAAACCAAGCAAACATACATAAATACAAACAAAACCAGACAAGAATGGAAAGCAAACAACACTAACCAATTTTCACTCAATTATCTTCATAGAATCTATCCTGGTCTAAAGGCAGTCTGTAGTGCCCACCACTTGTGAAGCCACAGATGTGCATTACGTCAAAGCTGTGTCAGCTGCAACAGGCATGCTTTTACTTAAAACAAACATCAGTCATTTTTACAGTTAATCAGACTTCCCCTAGGAAATATTTGACTTCACATATTGTGGTTGAGATTTACTAAGCAGCTCCATTTCCTGCCTTACACATCCAACTGCACACAGCTCAGAGGGAGCCACAGAAGAGGCTACAGAAATACTACAAATATTTTCTACCATCATGAGCTTCCAGGGCCAGAAACAAGGAATTCCCTCTTCCAAGGTACTCTAGACCCTATACTGAGGGCAAGAATTGATGACATTTTTATAAGAAAGAGTACAGACAGAAAGCTTAAAGTATCATCTTGGACTTTAGTAGCCCTGGGAGAATTAGTTAGCAACTACTGCAACCACTCAATTTAAAGAGGCACAATTTGTTGAATGGCAGGCAGGATGCAGCCATGCTCTGGAGACAGAATCAAGGAGAAGAGCAGGTGCTAGACGAAGTGTTGACAGCCACTATGGCAATCCAGCTAACATATTCTGAAATGAGCAGTGTAATTTGGAAGAAGCATGAGACCCTATTTACCACCGCATTAAACTTTCATCAATATGCAGGTGTCGACAGATCAGCATGTCTTTCATTCTCTAGATATGAAATAGTCTAGAATACTTTAAACTCTACAGAGTCTCTAGCTGCATGGAAGCTCTTGATAATAAAAATTATTACCTTCCTCCCAGTCCGAGCAGCTCACTTTTCTCCAGCATCTGTTTGCCTGCGTTTTTACCCAGGAGGGATCCTAGAACTTGAACATTTACTTTGGCTGGTGAAATAACATGCACACTAGTACAGGTATCTCCGAGCAGTTTCCAGAGGCAAGATACATCAGGACGGTGCTTTGTTGCCCTGTAATTAATGATATAGAAAACCCGCACAACATTCAGACAGTTCAATTATCCTTTTCTGAAAGAAAGTTCACCACTTTGAAGAGTGGCACAAACTCAAATGTAATTAATCAACGAGCTGTTAGATTTTTTTAATTCAGTTTTCTTCGTATTCAAGCTATAGGTATAAAAGGACAAATATAACAAAAAAAGAGAAACTACAAAATGCCAATGTATCCCAACTTTGTTGGGACTAATAGTCAGTTCTGAAAATTATCCATTATCTATCAACACGTCAGCTGACTACACCCAGTCTTGCATTTCAGAGCACTATCATGTTACATTACAAAACATGACTCATCTGCAGAAACCTGATGGACCTTCTCCTGTAAGAGCAGCTATCACAAGGTTTAATTAAGGACACTAAAGCATTTTGTATGAAATGCAAAACAAAACGATTGAGGGAAGGAAAGAACAATTTCCTCTCATCCACCATTTTTGGTAGAAATCCCCTCCTCCCAGTCCCATATATACAGGAAGACAGCTGGAGAGAACTGTGTGTCATTTCACACTTGTGTTATAATCAAATGACTCTCTATCTTTAAACAGAAAAAACAAAACTCTATAATTACCATCCATTTAAGCAGCCGAAGTCCAGAATGCATTATTCAAACCATTTTCAATAAGCACATTCTTACTTCTCAATTAGAAGCCTGGTCCATTCGATTTATTTTAACTGAAAATCCTCAAACGATAAACTCTTATTCTTCTGCCTGTCAAACCACAATCCCAGTGGAGATTAAATAACTGAATATTTAGTACTAACCTTGTAAAAAATTCAAGAGCCTGCTCTATGTAATCCACAGCCTTCCTATCAAGATAGTTATCAAGGGCTGATCTTGCCAGCATGAGATAGCACTCACCAAGTCCTGAAAATAAGAGAAAATATTCTCTATGAAAAGAGATGCTTTTATGATACGCTTGATAAAGGAGGTGGGGTGGGAGGGTGGAAGCCTGCTCAGTGTTCTGCTCGATATAAAGATTTATACCCTGCACATGCTATGCCAAAATCAAAAGACCTACAGTGCTCACAACAGAGACTTTGCTTTTAACCTATCCTGCCAAGTGTGAACTGTAGAATAATTTGAATATTAAAATAAACCTAATTAATTATAAAATCCATAGCATTTAAGCTTTGGGTTTATCCTCAAATATTAACTAAAGCCCTGATGAGAAATCTGCTCTGCATTGGTAAGTCTTTGACAAATACACCAACTTTCAGTTCACACGAGTCAAAAATCATTGCCAAAACACAAAAAGAAGAAAGAATGTCAAGGTAGGCAAAAGGGGAAGTCTTCTTTGAAGAAGACTTGAAATCAAAGTTGTTTAATCCTAGTTATGTAAGAATTTATTTCACACGGAAATAAATCCAACTGTTAAAAAGGAACTGCATCTAATGCCACAATTTCTAGGATTTTGGAACCAATAAGATAACTGCTTGGTTTATACTCTTGCTGGCACCAGCAGTAATTCTGTCTGGCAGTAAGTCACTGGCTATGAGTACCATTCATTCTCAGCATTATTTTCACAGTTCTGAAGCTACTTTCCTCATGCTATCGTACCCTGTACCTATACCAAACTACTAATCACAGTAGTCATGTTTTGCAAGCATCTTTATCTTGTGCGCACTAGGTATTTGTCTTGACCACACAGAAGTCCCAAGATCATGAGCTTCTCAAATGTCAAGAAGCTCTGTAATGTAAAAACAAAATTTATTTTATTCCTCAAAGTTATACATTAAAAGATATGCTGAAGAAGAGGCAGAATAACCACACCATTTAATAACACAAAAATAAAATACATCAAAAAGATGTATTCAAGTAAAATCAGTTTAGTTTTCTCTCATCTACTAGGTGACTATGCTTCCAACAACTCAATTCAGAAACTGTCTAAACTAATCACAACAGTGGCAAAAGTACAGTGATGTATGTTTCAGAGAGTTTTAAGAAGGCCCACAAACGATAGCAAAACAGATGAAACACTGAACAGTCTCTAAGAAGGTGAAGACTCTTTTGGCACTCAAAGTAGGAACTGGAGCTAACAAATCAGAGATTAGGACGAGACGGATTATGAGAGAAGACTTAAGAGATTTAAGAAAAGAGTAAGTATAGAGGCAACCGAGGAGCGGGGGGGAAACCTTGATACTGTGTGCTTATGTCCTCTCTATGCATTTTATTCTAGGTAATGCTGTCAATTGTCACCTACAGACACTAAAAAAGCCATATACACATGCACACTTCTATACAACACCTCTGCAAACTGCTGCTGCAGTCAGCTGTTGCCTTCTTGCCTGACAACTAGTAAAACTGCCTATCCGCAATACTCTCCAACACCACCATGGAGCTTTTGCCATGACACTTTAGTCTGGCAAACTCCAAGCGACAAAACTATACAGGAGGAGGTAGAGGGACAACCACCCTGTCACCCTTTCAGATGAAAAATGTACTGTTGCAATAGTAACTCAACACTTCTGACTTAGTCTTAGAAGAATCAGCTTACATTCACCCAAAAATCAAAAAGCCTTACACACAACGAAAGAACACTCTAACTTAAAAATTCATACTAGTACCAAGCAACAAACAGCATCTATTTCAGATGGATGTATGGGGTGAGAATGACTGAAGACTAAGTGGCGGGGAGAATGTGAACTGAACAGTTATCCATTGGCTATCAAAATGTTGTATGCTCCCAATACTATATATCTTGAGAATCACAGTTCTATCATCAGAAAGGAGTTCCAATTTACCCATTTCTCTCTGCTCCCAGCTATATATTGAAGACGTCTCCCTATCACCACCTCTAACACTTGTGAGGCTTCTCGGGATACTCTACTTCCATTTTTCATCACTTGAAGCAGCTCAGAGAGGTCTGAATCACCAGGGCTAACACAAAAAGTGAGGAACGCATGGTCAGGAACAGCACGAAATTAATATAGCCCACCTCTTTGAAACGGCAGCCTGACTCCATTGCCTGTTGAGCCAGTGTTTGACTGCTTAGGTGAAACTGCAGCACCGTTAGCTGGCTTCCTCTACCTATCTTTAATTCTTCTACCCGTTTGGCCTGGTAGCTACACAGGAATAATTACCTTTCATACTTACTTGAAAGAGAAATAATCACTCCCATGCATCATGATTTAAGAACTCTTGATATTTGCAGGCTACTTCACACTAGCTTTAATGCAGGTGATCACAGTGCTCTACATACCCAAAATCCAACCCTATCCTTCCATGCAGGAAAACCTCAATGCACCAAGAACCTCTCCACAAGACTGAAGCACTACAGTGTGTAGAGGGAGAAAGAGTTAACACTTTCAAATTCAGAGATATTACCTTTCAGTGCAGGTACATAGTCTTCTGTCTTCTTTAAGATTTGTTGATAGGTAGCTATAGCATTTTCATATTTGCCTAGAATCTGCTCAACTGCTGCAGCTCTGTAAATGCTGTACACGAGCCCGGGGTTCAGCTCACTTGCTTTCCTGAAGGATTTTAGAGCTGTTGAATAGCTACCTCTGCTCAAGTAAGCCTCCCCTAGAGATTCCCAGCAGTTGGAATCCTTTGGATCAGCCCTGAGAGCTGCCTGCAAACTGAAGATATCAAGATATGAATTTATTTAAATGAAAGGTAATAGAAGATACATAAACAAATTATTTTCTTGCGTTATATATTCTCAGGACACAAACACACAATTATACAGAACTTTTAAACACAGCATAGTAATGTTTTCATCTTCAGAGCGCATTATATAAGTTTAGACATTGTACCTAATCTTGGCTCATTGTTCAGTGATACACCATGCTTGTCTGTGACGAGCCTGTCACCAGGCTTTTTAGTACAGAACACTGCTATGCTGAAAAGACTACATTGTGCTAATTCTGGAACTGAAGATAGACACAGCTTGCTCAGACCCACTTCCCATTGTTTAGTACAAGCCATCCTATAATTAGCTAACTTATTTTCAAAACTTGCTAAGATCAAAGACTGTTTTATTGGGATTTATAGAAAATGGCTTAAACCAACCACTAGGTTCTCTTACTCAGCCACTGCTTGTGACGGCTGACCAGTTCTCAGGTAGTAAAGTCCACGATGAAGCCAGGCCCATTTTGCTGTACCAGTACTCGCGTTCTCAGTTACCTCATTCAGGATTGACAGAGCAGTGTCCTAACAAAGCACCAAAAATGCCAGGTTAGCAAACATGTATGTGTAAAGAACAAAGTATTCTTCTTTAAGAAGAATACTCCTAATCCAGAAAACCATTAAACTGTCTAATCTGTTAATTACTGTAATGAAGAGATGTTACAGGGCCTTTTTAAAGCTGGCAGGCTGAGTGGCAGATTAGCAGAGGAAATTATCACATCTAAAGAGGTGATTATTTCTTATGTACCTGTCTTTGCAAATAGACAGTAGCTTCCTGGAGTTTTGTAGAGACTTTTTTTTTTTTTTTTAAAAATGAGAGAAGGATAAAAGTATTTGCAGCAAGTCAGATACTTAGACTGACTTCCCAGATGTTCCAATGCACTCTGTCAAAGTATGGGTTATGCTTGCTTTGTAATATCATAGGCTAAGAACTTTTTATACAATGCTATCTAACAAATATTTTTGAAAATGTTCTGATGACTTTGTATGCTTTTCCTGACAGGAACAAGGTGGAGGATGGAGAAAAGAAGTGGCACAAGTTAAATATGAAAAGAAAGCTAACTTTCTCTTCATGTTCCCT
Organism: Fulmarus glacialis; assembly: GCF_000690835.1. Classification (NCBI taxonomy): domain Eukaryota; kingdom Metazoa; phylum Chordata; class Aves; order Procellariiformes; family Procellariidae; genus Fulmarus; species Fulmarus glacialis. The sequence continues at coordinate 65,033 of NW_009186867.1, forward strand.
ACCGAAAAAATCCTTCATCTAAATCACACATGTGATGACTACATACAATGCTATGTCTGGTTCCCCCACCCTTCTCCCCAGACAGATTTAATTTGGAATTGGAGCATAAAATTGAAGCAGGTCCAACTACGAAAACTGCTAAGCAACGGCAGGACATCTGTTTTCAGATCTTATTCTCAAATACAGAGGAAACCTAACGTGATTCCTCAAAGAGCACGATTAACAGAAAAACAAAACAGCAGTAATCCAAACCCCTGAATGTACAATACCACATCTCCAAGTTCCACGCTTAAGTCTACAGCTGCTGTTCCAGATTCTTCGTCCGTTCCATCCAGTTCAAAAGCCTTTTTATAGCAACCACGAGCTCTACTTTTGTCTCCAGCAATGTCTCTGTAGTAGTTACCTAAATAACGAAAGACACTTCCCAAGTAGCTGTCCAATTTTGCAGCCTATAAGGAAATATGAACACAATATGAGACAGCATTTTGAAGGATTATACTGATGGACAAGTCCAATGATAACTACTTGTTCAGTCTCTGCTTATCAACTTATTTAAGCTCCTTCTGTGATACATCTGAGTCGTCAAACTTTATTTTAAGATTTCAGAGATTACTTGAGCTTTAAATATTAGCAGAATCTGCTACAAACCTCATGACACAAAGCATTTTGTACATGAAGTACTAACAAGCTCGTTGTGCTAGGAGAAAACAATTCCTTACTACATCCCATCATTTTCATATTCTACTCGCTTTCAGTCATTTTGCTCATACTTCTACCATATTATATCACAATTAACTCCAGCCTTTTCTAAAGTTTAAGTTCCTCTTTAGATAAGTATAAACAAATCTGCCAAGTGTTAAGAAACCCACAGGCCCCAAGCAGCAGAAAATAGCTTTGACAATAATAAAAAAAACCCCTCACATAAAATAGTTTAGAACCAAAAGTATGGTTCACTTCAACTAAATCCTGCAGTATACTCTGCTGTTATTGAAGTGCAAACACTAGGCAATGATTTGAGTTGTCAACACCTATCACAAAGCTACATGGTGAGTTTACAATGTGTAGAGTCTTATTTTGTTTACTTCCATGTTCCCCATAAAGATGTCAGACTAAATCTTTTGGATTCACATTCTTACCTATGTTCAGAGAAAAAGCTACAACCACCAAAATCCCAAAGATCAGGAAAAGCATATAAATTACGGGGTTTTGCAGACTTACTTCGTTGGACAGACATTGAAACCCTAACACCATTCTCATCTCTTTTCCTTCCTCACTTTTTTTCCAATTTGAATTTTGCCCTCCCCATTTCAAAATGTCTTCAAAGATCTATGCTGGTCATCTAGAGGCCTCGACTTTACAGCCCTCAAGGAGAGACGGCTGAGAGAATCACCACTATGTTTGGCTAAATCAAAAGCCTCAAGAATTAGGTGAAAAGAATAAAAGAAAAGCAGGGAGATTCCAGGTAACTGCACAGCTCCCTACAAAGCCTTTCTGCGCAGCTGAAGGTTTACAGGCTTTGGAGGCTTGTAAATGGTAACAAGCAGAATATTCAAGCCTCATTCCAGTCAGTGTCTTTTCCATATTTGGTTTCTGACATAGGAAAACACTAATTCTACATGAATAGTTAAAGCAGTCTTTACCTTCAAGAACTGAGTGAGTGCTTTTCCTTTGTCTTTTTTTGTTTCATCACTCATGAACCAGTATGTGAGCCCCAGGTACTGATGATACTCTGCAGTTTCAGCCTTTCTTTCAATAGCATTTAGAAAACTAAATAAAAGGAACAGAGGTCACATCAGGCAAATTCTCAAAAGCTGCAAAACACCATATTCTATTTCCCCCCCCATTTCCCTGTTAGAGGAAAGAAAAAAATAAATCTACCTTCTTTCTGCCTGTTCGTAGTTCTTTTGGGAATAATGGATGAAACCCTCTAGAGCATGGGACTCAGCCCGTTCAGGGTGGGACAACAGAAGCTCTTGTGAAATCTGCAAAAGGATGTCATTCTTCCTTTGTTATTTCTGCTATGAAACCAAGAATTCTCTTAGTTTACAGGAATGACAATACAGCACTAACCTTTGAAGCTTGATCCATTAAACCTTTGTTTAGATAAGCCTGACCTCTGATAGCTAAAACCACTGGATCACTGCTTGCATCCACAATCTAGAAAACCAAGTAGTAGACATGACCAAATTATTCTCTCCCCAGATTAAGAAATCAAAGGTGTCAAAAGCAGGCAGACTGCACGAAGATAAAGACAAGAAAACATTTAGATAGAATACTCTTGAGAAGCCTTAGACAATAATTTTGATGGAGAACAGGTAGAAGGTTGTAGAGAGCAAGGACAAAGCTACAGAAGCCTAAACACCAAAGAAGTAGTGCACATGAAACTGTGAGGCAAAAAAGAGAGGAAGCAACTTCTGCTTAAAGCTTAACCATTCGATCTTCAAGTAATATGCTCCTGTATATGACTAATGACAAGTGAATGAAGGACATAGGGAGTAGGATTATAACAGTAATTCAAATTAAGATGAACAACAGCCATAGAACTAGCAAGAACCCGGCAGCACTGAGCAAGACCAGACAAGGTCAAAAGTGACAGCTTCTAAAATTAGAATTGCGAGTGAAAGAGTTGTAGCAAAGCCTAAAAAAGAGAGAAGGAAGGAGTGTTTGGATTACACCATAATTGGTAGGAGTTGTCTAAACCACAAAGAATGTGAAAAGGAGGCAAGGGGACAAATACACAGCTTGAGTTTTAGTACAGAAAGATGAGAGCACTTTTTAAAATTAAAAAAATACATACATTTTAGTCAATGAAAATACCTGCTCAAGCGCTTTAATGGCTTCTTCTCCAGCATCAGCATCAGCTATTTTAATCAAAGCCTTTGCTTTCAATTGAAGGATAAGGTTCTTCCACCGAAGAATAGGACCCTCAGGAGTTCCAAGAGCCTCAAGAGCTGTTGATAAGTTTCATCAAGTAAAAATAGAAAAATGAACTACAAAGAGCAGCACTGTTCCCAATATTTTAAAAATCTTGTTAATTACAATTTTTCAGTCTAATAGACCACCGCTTAATAGAACAATTTTTTTGACTGGTCTCCCCCACGTTGAAGAAATTGTTCTGTAAGATTTCTATCCATTCAAGTTTAGAAGTTAAATCAATTTTAGAAAAGTCCTCTCTGTGGAGGACCTGTGGAGAGACTGATTGCTTTCTAGCTGTTGGCCTTATAAATGGAATGCTTTTCCAATCTATGTTCTGAGGAAACAATGACCTTTCAAAAAACAAGTTGTTTTACACTTCAGTGTTTAAATAAAAAAATATTAGTGAAACCAGGGATTTAACTCTGTGCCTGTGCAAAGGTAACTTTGTACCTTTCTATGCAGTATTGATTACTTCTCCAATACATAGTATAATCTCACCTCAGAGAATGATGACATTTCTGCTGAGCTTCAGCATTCTCCAAAGGCAAGGACTTTCTGAATAACTTAATTAACTATATTTATTTTCACATATGATGAACTTTTGTCTGACTTGATACAGCCAGTAATACAACCCAAGCATAAAGCAATGCTTCCCCACAATTCTCTCCCATTTTCAACACATTCTTTGGCCTCAAGGAAACTTTCTGCATCAACAGCATCTTTTAGCAAGGCACAATAGCTTAACTTACACCTTGCACTGAGAAACAAAATTTATTTTGTTTGTTCTGAGCCTGCCAGCTTTTAGTTTCATTTGGTACTAACTAGACCTCGCACAGATAAACTAAACACTTGATCTTTACTTATCTTCCCTATCACTTGCAACTTCACAGATTTCAAAATCATCTCTTCTCCAGGCTGGAAAAGGACTTTACAGGCTATTTATTTGTTCTCATATGCTGCATTTCCCATACATTTGATCAACCTTAGTACTCATCTATTAATTTGTACCATTATTTTCTTTTTGAGAGGGGTGGACGGGTACCGAAACTGCACACAGGTTTCACCATGCAAAGTCCTTAAAGCAACTGCTTCTTGGTGCTCTGTTTCACTAACCATTCCCTTCCCTGTTATTCCTAATATTTGACTTGCCTGTAAAGCATAGAAGGGGAAAGAAACAGTCCTATTTTTTTTATACAAAATGAGGACCTTTCTGCTCTCTACTTCAACAAGACTGTAGGATAGCTTTGTGGGAGCAAAGCTTTGTGGGAGCATTTCTTCCCACATCTCCTGACTTTGCATTTGAGACTATGGAATTTTATTCATTATTTTAACACCTAGTTATTCACCCTGGTAATCTCCTTTCAGAGTTTTGAATAGCAGCAAACTTTATAACCTTAGAATCACAGAATCATTAAGGTTGGA
>NW_009186868.1:0-299 GCF_000690835.1 Fulmarus glacialis
GGGGGTGGCAGGGGAGGGGACGGAGTCCGCCCTCAGCCCGCTGGGGTGGGGGTGAGTGGTTCGCCGGGTGGGTGTGCTGCCCTTTGGGGGGGCCTCGGCCGGCTGGAGAAACGCGCAGGGGAACCCCAAGAAGTTTAACGAAAGGAGGTGCGAAGTCCTGCCCCGGAGGGGGAATAACCCCAGGTGCCGCACACCGAGGAGAGCAGCTCAGCACGGCTGAGGGGACCTCGGGGTCCTGTGGGCAACAAGCTGAGCGTGAGCCGTTGATAAGCCTTGGCAGCAACGAAGGTCACCCGCGT
>NW_009186868.1:322-9902 GCF_000690835.1 Fulmarus glacialis
GGTGATCCTGGGAAGGCCATATCGGGGGTGATCTGTGGGCTCCCCACACCAGGAAGACATGGACTTACTGAAGCAGGTCCACAAAGTGAAAGGCCACAAAGATGATTGCGATATTGGAGCATGCGACATGCCAAGGGAGGCTGAGAGAGCTGGGACTGTGCAGCCTGGAGAAGAGGAGTCTCAGGAGGATCTTTTCGATGTGTATAAATACCTGATAGGGATGTGCAAAGAAGATGGAGCCAGACTCTTCTTCGTAGTGCCTACTGACAGTACAAGAGGCAATGGGCACAAGCTGAAATATGAGAAAGTCAGCTTAAACATGAGAAAAAATCTTTTCTACTGCGGGAGTGACCAGGTTCTGGAACAAGCAGGCAGGCAGGTTGTGGGGTCTCCAACCCATCTGAACGAGGACCTGTAAGTGACCCTGTGGTAAGCAGGTCTCCAGAGTTGGACTAGAAGGTCTCCAGAGGTCCCTCCCAGCTGTGACTCTATGATCGTTCCCTCGGGCTTTGGGCAGTTGTATACCTTCCCATTCGCTTATCCCAAAGGGGAGCTTGGTGGGTCTGAGTTTGGCAATTTTTTTTAAATTGGCCACTGCGTTGTGGTATGCTGTGGTTTGCAAAGCTATTCCAGAGTCAAGATTAGTTTAGCAAACAGCTTCTTAATCATTTGAATATTATAGTAATATGTGTGTATAAACAATATGTGTATATATGTAGTAATATATTGACAGTTGTGTATTAAAAAAAAAGCGTAGAAAATGCTGTGAAGGAAAATCAGTGGGTGATGAGAAGCAATATCTGTTAACTTAATTGATTTGTTAAGATCCAGATATTCAAGTCCCGGGTTCTTAACATCCCCATCTGTCCTGGAGAGTGAATAGTTACTGGAATCATTGCTAATCACTCTTAAAGTTGGATTAACTTGCTATAAAACTTGCTTGGCAGCTTTGAATAGGGACTAACTGTTTTTAAACATTGGAAAAAGTGAGAAAAGCCCAATCAAGCAAATCCTACAAAACAAGGGAATCCTTCTCTTTGCTCTGAGACTTTCCCAGTTGAATCTGCAGCTGGACATGATGCGTTCTGTTACTGAGATGAGTTTTTGTTTCTAGTTTACTTGCATGATTCAGCATTTTCGGTTGTCAGTAGTTTTATGGTAACCTGCAGCAGTAATAGATCAAGTTTCAGTTACTGAGATAAATTCAGATCTGAAGTGAGTGGCATATCTCATGAGTGGGCAAGGTTGAATGTTTAGACAGTTGATGTTAGTCAAGGGAAGTTCTGTTACATGTCTGACTGGCTGGCTTAAAATCCATGGACATACTTCTGAGAAAGACTTTGAAGATATATCTGAACTGTTGCACAGAAAAAGAAGAAAATTCCCAAGATCTTGCTGTATATTTTTCCTATGTGCTTTTTTCCTCCTTTATCTTCTTTTAAAAATTCAAATACTTAATCACATTAGATTTTTTTTTTTTTTTTTTTACCAGCAGGAGACACATATTTCATTCGAAAGAATTTCTGTGTGTTTACTGTTAGTAAATATTTTTATTCTTTTCATAGAAAAGTTAGTCTTTTGATATATGCTGCTACCCATGATTTTTCTTTGTAAGGAACCTATTTATTTTGGTTGTATTGTGATACACTAGGCAGAAGTGTGTTCTTCCAGTTAAAATTAACTTATGTCATCTAGGCACAGAAGGTCCTGGTGTCAGTGTCTCAGAGGAGAGACAGAGTCCTGCTGAGAGTAGTGGCATAACCATCATCTATAATCCTTATGCTTCCCTTTCTATTGAACAACAAAGGCAAAAGCTGCCTGTTTTTAAGGTACAGAAGTTCTTTTTGGTATATTAAATCTGTTGCACGATGTCTGGCTCTTGTGCCTTTTTTTGAAAGAGCAGTGTAGAATCACTTTACAACATAAAGCAATAATTTTATGACCTTGCTCTTTTTATTTGTTGGAATTGGTGGTCCTGTTTGACAACTGTAACTGACAGTTTTACAGGCTTTATAGTTTTATGTTAATTACTATATGTCGTGCATGTCATTTATAGATTTTAAAGAACTGTTTAGCTTTTGGCAGTAAACTCCATGTAAAATGAATTTACTGTATCTGTTAGATATGTAAATATTGTCATTTTAATTATTTTCTTATTTTTGTACACATCTGGTTTTGATACTTAAGTGTCATCTTCTCTTTCAGCTAAGAAATCACATACTTTATCTAGTGGAGAACTATCAAACTCTGGTGATTGTTGGGGAAACAGGTTGTGGGAAATCAACGCAGATTCCACAAGTAAGTGTCTGTTTAACTTGGTAAAATCAGGTATTCCTTCAGGGGATTTTACATGAAAAGTTAAACCAGTAATCCAGAACTGCACTGTGAGAATGGAATTCACCTATACTCGTGTGTGTGACCAAAAGGAGAGAAATATAAGGCTTCATATTAGATAGCAGGAGCTGGTATATCGGTAATATAAAACCTTCTTGCACTACAGGAAAGGACCATACAGAACAAATAAGTTTATGCTGGTACAAATAGTAGTCACTGTACTATAGTAGATGTTTATTACTCTCTCAGAATCATGTTTAAAATTTTGTTGAGAGTATGTTTCTTAAGAAGGAAAAAAGGTACGATTTTCTTATGAGCTTTCCTCTTGGAAATTTTTGGAATATTATATATTTTTGTGGTTTTGTAAAATTTTCTCTCTTGTGATGGGAATGAAAAAAGTCTGAGAATGTTTCAAAATTCATTCCTGATTTTAACTTTAAAAATTGCAGACTAATGATGAATGTCATCTGCTTCAGTGTGAGCGCAGGGTGGTGAAACACTGGCATAGGTTGCCCAAAGAGGTGGTAGATGCCCCATCCCTGGCAACATTCAAGGTCAGGTTGGATGGGGCTCTGAGCAAACTGATCTAGTTGAAGATGTCCCTGACCATGGCATTGGGCGTGGACTAGATGATCTTTAAAGGTCCCTTCCAACCCAAACTATTCTATGATTCTATGACTTGTGCTGCTTAACTTTTTCCCTTAAAGGGGTTTTAAAATAAAGGAAAGAAAAGAAAAAAATGAAGTAGTTCAAAAATACTTAAGACCCAAAGAACTGCTCTTAGATGCTTTCTGAAAGCTTATGTGCTTAGGAAGTAGGTATTGTATTATATTAGTTTTAATGGTGAGATTAATAATGCACAAAATCTCCAAGTAACTGATTTGCCTAAGGTCATGCATCAGTTAGTGTCAGAACCAGGAAAAAGTACGTAGTGTGGAGAACTAACACCTTGCTGTAGTCGCAGCATGACCAAGTAATTTCTTATCCTCAATGTTTCTTTGCAGTACCTAGCAGAAGCTGGCTGGACAGCCGAAGGAAGAGTTGTTGGAGTGACGCAGCCTCGTCGGGTTGCTGCTGTTTCAGTGAGTTTCTCTGTGTCCAGATTTTCCCAGTTTGTTGTCATTATAACCTCCAGTTTATTAGCAGGTTTTGCTGAATAGCAGGAATCACAACTGCATGAGCTCCTGAATGAATAGATGTTTCTGCTTATCTTCCTCACAGAATTGCTGGTACTATATGTTGAATTCAACCTGATTAGTAGGTCTTGCCAAAGACTCCAAGTCCAGAATTGCAGATGTAGAAGCTCTGAAATAAAATTGAGTGGTATCAGCAGAACTGTGTACGGAAGTTAGGGCTGTGCAGGGTTGAGTTATGATTGACTCTGGACTAGAACTGTGCTTGTGTGACCCTTAACCTCTTTCACAAAGTGAAGTAGTGATGTAAATCTGTGTGTAGTAACATAGCCAGTGGAAGAAAGAGGAGGTTGTGTATCTCTTTCTAGCAATTAATACCTAGTTGTCTTGAATCTTTTTTCCATGGTTTTTTTTTTTTTGTGGTGGTTGTTGTGGGGTTTTTTTGTGTTTCCCCTTGTAAGAGTATCGGGGAGAAGAAGAGGCAATTTTATTGTGAGAAATCTTTTCATGTACATCGTATGTCTAGGAGAGCATAATGTCAGCTAGTTGTACTATGAGAGGAAGAAGAGGGGATACTGAGGGCAACAACTTGTACTTTCTGGTAATAGTCTGCACAGAAAGCATCCTGCTGCCAAACACTGGCTTGGTGGGCTGAAGTTTCTGCTGTAGCATTCTTTTTGTACAGAAAACTGAGGTGCCATTTTGTAATCCTCGTTTTGCCTGTTCTTTAAAATGTATTAAACTGTACCTGCAACAAATCAGCTTATGCCTCTGGTAAAAATGTAGTAGACTGAACAGCTGTACAACTTGCCGTTTCATCTCATCCAGTATTCTTTGACCAGATCCAACATGGTTAAGGAAACAGTCTCTAGCAGTGATCTGCATCTTGTGCTTTGGGCAGTCTGCCTGCAGTGTCCTTCCTTTTCTCCTTCATAGGACATCCAGCTGACAGTGCACAGTTCTGCAGGAGATGTTGTGTGTACTGCAATGATTTCTCACTACAAACTTACTTCTCTTTTCCCTTTGACGTCTTAACACGTTGTTTTTAAGCCTAAAATAAAAAGATTACTCAATTAGAGCTTAGTATATAGACACAGTAGGATTTTTCTTCAAGAATGTTGTTGCAAACTGCCTGGACTGTATGGCTGTTGCAGGGAGATGAGAGATACAGTTGATGATTTATTGCTTTGTCTTGAACTGAAAGTGATCTTTTATTTTAATTGGTGCTTATCTGCTTATCTGCCTTCCCATCTAGAGTATGGGGGTTGTCAGAAGTAAAGACACTTCACCTTATGCAGAGGCATAAGGTGTAATTTAGAAATTCCTGAACTTATGCTTGCATTACCCGGACTGACAATTATCCTGAATGCTTGGACTGAAAATGATGGAGTGATAAGATTCCAAGTGCAGTCTATTACCCATACTGACAATTATCCTGAATGCTTGGGCTGAAAGTGATGGAGTGATAAGATTCCAAGTGCAGTCATGAATTCACTGCCTGTCGGTATGGTTTAGAATATCACTCAAATGGCGGAAAGTAGCTTGCTCTTGGAATTCTACTAGGACTAACGTATGTATTGTGGAGTTTTATTGTGTCTTTAGCTATTAAATATCTTCATAGCTTGCTATGGCCTGATAATACCTAATATTCTGTAAAATAAGTCTGAATAACTCAGAATTTTTAGCTAAAGCAGCTATTGGCTTAAAACTGCCTCAGGGTAGTACTGTTCCAAACACTGTTGCTTCTTTTAATTATTCTGCCAGTTCTCTGTCTGTTTTCTAAATAAAAGATTCTGTATTATGAAAAGTACAGTAGCATCTTTATTTAAAAAAAAAAAGGGTGAGTAAGTTCAGGGACAGATCAGCTTAACTGTTAACTTTTTCTGCATGCCATATACCTGTACTCTTTTCCTTTTTGCATGCCAATTGTGTTCTTAAATTGCACTCGCACAACTGCTGGTACGTGGCCCTTCCCCAGCGTTGTGACTGGTTGGGTGGCTGCCTTTGTAGGTCTGTTGGAGTACTTATCACAGAAAGGTACCTCTGTAGCTTTCCTGAGTAGAAGCAGTGTGAAACAGATTTATTAAGTTACACTAAAACATTTTAAAAGTATTTACCACTTGTATGTTTCAGTATGCGCTGTTATGTCAAACAGAATTTTGTGTTTGAACGAGAACAAATAATTCCTTGGAAGCATTGGCTCTGTTCCTGTTTTGATGCCAGTTCTCTATGGACAAAATAACGATACAATGAAGAGTTGTGCTGTGAGCTGTCTCTTGTTTATAAAAATCTCTTTTCTCAGGTTGCAGGCCGAGTTGCCGATGAAAGAGGTGCAGTGTTGGGGCATGAAGTTGGATATTGTATTCGGTTTGATGACTGCACGGATCCACAGGCTACAAGAATTAAGGTGAAACATTAACATTATGTAGTTACTCTGAAAGGCTTAGCTGAAACTCTTCAAGTACTTTTGAAAAATTAATGAGAACCTTGTGATGCCCAGTAAAGAGAATTGATAGCATTCCAGTTTTCCAGGTGGGTATTCCAAAAGTGTGCCTGAAATGGCTGTGGCTATGCAAACCTTCATAAAACGAGTATGTGTTTTATTCTGTAGTCTGGCAGCCACCACTTTAAAACTAAAGGAGGTTTTCAAGGTAGGTATGGCCAGATATTGGTACAGTGCTAGTGTGACCTGATATGTCACTCAAAGTCATAGTGAAAGGCTGCAGTGAATCACAGCTAAAGTATCCTCACGACCCTAAAAGTAGATTTTGATTAAAAGCGCAGATAAAATATAAGATGAGTAGGCTAACTGAGAGTCATTTGATGTGGATTAAATAGCAAGCTTTGCAGCTGTTCTTTAGTGCTGTGAGCAATATTAATGTTGCTTGTGTTGGTACAGATGAGAGTTTGCTTTAGTCTTGCTGGAATAGCAATGATGAAGAATGAGACAATTTACTTTGATTTTTTTTTTCTGAGGCTAGTAGCCCTTTTAAAGTGAAAGAAATGGAGACGTTTGTTCATTAAATGCAGCTGAAATATTTTTTTTTATTTTGAGCGTGATGGTTAATCCTTTGGAATTGGAAATTTGGAGGTTTTTACCTTGCACACGAGTTTTTGCCTAGTTCAAGGCTACAGCTGGAGTCCCAGGTCAAACTACTGTTTGATGGCTACATGAAAAGGAGGCTGAGGGGAGACCTTATCGCTCTCTACAACTACCTGAAAGGAAGTTGTAGCGAGGTGGGGGTCGGTCTCTTCTCCCAAGTAACAAGTGATAGGACAAGATGAAATGACCTCAAGTTGTGCCAGGGGAGGTTTAGATTGGATATTAGGAGAAATTTCTTCACCGAAAGTGTTGTCAAGCATCGGAACGGGCTGCCCAGGGAAGTGGTCGAGTCACCATCCCTGGAGATATTTAAAAGACGTGTAGATGTGGTGCTTAGGGACATGGTTTAGTGGTGGACTTGGCAGTGCTAGGTTAATGGTTGGACTTGATGATTTTAAAGGTCTTTTCCAACCTAAGCAATTCTATGATTCTATGATTCTACAGCTGGTGGGTTTCCACTGGCTGGTAGGAAGAAAGTATTAAATTAAAATGTTGCATTTTGTTGAAATGTTAAGGTTTGTGTTCTGGTCAGAAGTGTGTGATAGATGTTAAGTAGCCTACTTCAAGAGGGTCAAGACTGGATTGACACAGAATGTTATTGGTAGAGCAGGTTTAGCCACACAGACAAGAGTGAAGAAAGTTCTATTGCCATGTTCCAGTGCTGCCAATCTGTTATATTTTTTCTGTTATTATTTTCAGTACAAAACCCCCTAATTTTAGAAGATTCAATACTGATTAAAAAGCAATCACTCTGCTTATCTCTGAGTTAGAACTCAGAAATACGTATTTGGCTTCCATAGCTGAAAATTGATCAATTTAACAGATTGTTAGAAAATTAAAGGCAAGGAAAAATTCAGGCAAAAGCCTGTAAAATCATCTTTAAAAATCACATGGGTGATCAAGACTACCTGGTAGGGTTTTTTTTACATTTTTCTTTGCATTCACTTTTAGTTTCTAACTGATGGTATGCTGGTGAGGGAGATGATGGCTGATCCTTTATTAACAAGATACAGGTAAGGAAACATGGAGTGAATGCTTGCTGAAGTGTAATTTGGTAAACAGCTGCATTTTTTTAGACTGAGGTGTGGTTATTATAAATTAAATACCAAAAGATGTGAAAATTATTTTAGGAGTTTGACTTCTTTATGTTGTAAAGACTGTTAGAAAATCAGTTGATCATTGCAACACCAAACCCAGCAGGATTTGGTACTGTGGTTTTGGAACAAAAGCTAAATGGGCCTCATGGAGTCTGAATTGTTTCATTTACTAGTTTTAAATTCACTTTTTCTTTCTGATGCAAATAAAATAAAAAAAAAAAATCAGCAACAAACACAGGCTATTCTGGTATCCAGAAAACCTAAGCATCTATGGTAAAGACAGACCTTTTTTTTTCTACCCCTTTCCAAAAGCTAGCCTGAATAAAGAACAGTATGTATGTACCACATGGTGTTATCTACATTTTTCTCCCTACTTCATCGCTGTGCTTTTTTTAACTTCCACAGTTTTCTAAGTGGATGTAAACAGAATCAGCAGCAGATTTCAAATATTTCTTCTAGAAGACAGGAAGACACTGATTAGAGCATCAATTAAACCATTTCTGAAATCTTATCTTTCTGCTTTATTCACAGTGTCCTCATGCTGGATGAAGCCCATGAAAGGACTCTTTATACAGATATTGCCATTGGCTTACTAAAAAAGGTTATTTTTTGTAATGTTCTCTGTAACTGTTTTCATTTTCATCCTTTTCGTTAAACCTCTGATCCTGATGGCAGATTAGTGAATCCATTTGAGAGAGGGTGATTTCTAGTTCCTCATTTATCTTACAGCCTATTGTACATACCCAGCTATTTACTTCAGACATCTGACATTCAGGATCCTCTATTTCCTCCTCCTGATGATGAAATGTCTCCTTAGATGATATTAGCAAAAAGGTAGTCTTCATTCTGCTGCTGCTGATCATGTGAAGTTGTTGTTCACTTTCAACCTACTAAAGATCCGACTCCCACCAGAAATTAAGAGTAAGCTATAATGATTACAGACTGAATGCCCTTAAAATGAATATATAAAACTCTAAAAGTCATCAGGTTGTTAGATCTATGGGGTGATACAGGTGCTTCAGTTCATCAGCTGTCTTGTAGTTTCAAAGTATTTTTAAAGAGAAGTTACTGGTAATCTGGATGCTCTAAAACTTGGTTCTAGCCTTATATCTCAGAAAATAGTTTTTACTCTGGATGTTCTTTGTCTCTATCCTAGGTTCAAAAGAAGCGTGGGGATCTTCGACTGATTGTGGCTTCAGCCACCTTGGATGCAGAGGTATAGCTCGCAGATTTGGTTTGAAATGAGGTGACCTTAAGTGGCAGCTCCACTTCTATTTATGTACAGCTTATCTTCTGTGCTGCATGCTGCTTGCTTCTTGTGAAGCATTACTGCTGTTTGAGTGGTGAAGAAGAGAGGAAGGAGTACAGGAAAAAAATCTGCTGTAGTTAAGTTGCTGTGTTTGATTTTCATTTTGTATTAGCAAACTTTTTTGGAAGTGAATTTAAATATGATCTGCTTTTCATATATTTATGCCTTTTTTCCTCTTATTGGTATTGTTGTATAAAAAGGTGTTCTCTTGGCTTAATGTAGTCTAGGAAGAGACATTGGGTTAGGTCTGTTTTGCTGATAGCAATAATTTGAGACAACTGTAGACCAGTAAAAATAAGTGATAAATGAGTAGATTTAATTTCAGCGAGATCTTCCTAGTTCCCTGATTGACTTGTGGCCTGTGGAAACTTACGTAACTTACTAAAAACGTTGTTAATTTAATTTTGAGTAGGAACAGAAGAAATGCTCTCCTAGATCAGAGCAGTGTTTCATCCAGCCCGGTGTTCTGTCTGTAGCAGCAGCAACAGGAGATGCTGTTTAGAGGGAGCATATGAGCCTGTCCACCTGCTGTGGGTCCGTTCTCTTTGAGCTGCTTCAGCATCTGCAATGGTTGTAATAGAGATATTGGACAGTACATTCCTGC
>NW_009186868.1:9933-14510 GCF_000690835.1 Fulmarus glacialis
AGTATGTGTTTATGGACCTGCTGTTTGTTAATTTGTCTTTGAATCTGCTTGATGAGGCTGTAAGCCTCCAGGACATCATGTAAGAGCAATTTTCAGAAGTTTGCCACCTGCTATATAATGAAAACTTTATTTAATTTCTTTTAAACCTGCTAGTTTCATCAAGGACTTCCTAGTTCTAGTAGTGTGGGATTTGTTTTTTAAAAAAAAAAACAAAATGAAAATGAGCTTTCATTTACTTTATCTGTCACCTTTGATTCTGTAAACCTCAGCTGTGTGTCTTCTCAACCTTCTGCTCCCCAAGCAGAGCTCCAGCCTTTTCAGCCTCGCTTCATAAGGCAGCTACTCCATCTCCTTTATCATGTTCATGTTTTCTCTGTACTTTTCCTAACTCCACTGTGTCCTTCATGAGATGTGGTGGTGAGAGCTTGCATGTAGCATTGAAGATGTAGGTGTACTGAGATATCCTTCAGTGGCAAATATCATATGTCATAAATCTTGATAGTATGCTGTTGTTTGGTAGTACTTGCACTACTCTCTATTCTGTACATTATATTAGATAACATTATGGTACTTTACCTTTGCAAAATTCTAAATGCCAGAAATCACATGTTTCAAATAGTTTGCAATTAATGTAAAAATAAGTTAATAGGAGCAAAATTATTAGTATGACTATATAAACATTTGTTTAAATACAGAAAGTTTATGGTATCTCTATAATCGTCATAAAAGTTGAGATGGATTATTAGGGTTCTTAATGTTCATTCTTTTGCTGTTATGTATTTAAAATACTTCATGGCAATAAATCTAAATTTATGAAGGAGTCTTGTAACACATTAAGTCAAAAACTTACATAAATCAGCCTAACTCTGCTTTTACAAAGTGAGGTCTTGGTGTTCAGTAAGAGCTGTAAAATTTACTTACTCATCCAAAAATGGATGAGAATATGCAAGCCCTACCCAAAACTTTAGGACCAATAATTTCGAAGTTCTTTTTAGCTTTGAGTTCGCTACTCTTATAGACCCAGTAAAAAGTTTATATATCTGCTTTTTCCAACTGTATCAGCTGATCTAATTAATTTTATTACCTCTTTTAGATCTTTGCTTCTCAAAGTAATAAACATGCAAGACAGTGTATTTGTGCTAAATGCCTGAATCTCAGACAGAATAGAAGGCGACAAAATCAAACTTTAAAATTTTTAAATAGGAACTTTATCAAAATACTGTCAAATTTCTGAAGAAGACATCCAAGTAGTAGTAATTTAACTTTGTCATGTCTTTAGGTTTCTCCCTCAATTCTTTGAAGTATCAAACTGAAAGTATTTTTAAATTTATTTTTATGTAGAAATTCAGGGATTTTTTTAATCAAAATGAGACCGGTGACCCCAGCAAAGATACCAGTGTGATCCTTACTGTCGAGGGGAGAACGTTTCCAGTGGACATCTTTTACATACAGAGGTGTGTTGCTGTTTGATCTTGTCACTGGTGATTAGGAGAGTGTGTAACTGTGGCATCATTTTGTCTAGGTTAAGGCTCAGAAATTCCCAGACCAATGGTAAGGAGGTGTAACATTCAATTTGGGAAACATTTGGATATTTCTTATAACAGCAGACATTTTTAAGCTTACTGTTATATAAAGGAAACAAATAAACTGCTGAAGGCTGATTGCCAAGCTTGCATCATGAACTGAATGTGGTATGGCTGATGTACAGTGTCCAAAAGCTAGTGCTCTATTTGTTCCTTATGGAAGTGAGGAGTCTGTTACCTGTTTTTCTGCTAATGTCTTTCCTGTTTTCTCTCCCTATAGTCCTGTTCCAGACTACATAAAATCAACTGTGGAAACTGCAATGAAAATTCACCAGATGGAGCATGATGGTGATATACTGGCATTTTTAACTGGCCAGGTATAGACATATGCAACTTTTTTGCTTTACAGTGCTGTATTGTGGGCTTTGCAAAGCCACCTCAGTCTCCTTCTTTCCTTAGAGCTGTGCTTACTTTAATCTCATTAAAGATGACAAATATTTCTTCATTGATGGGAGCAAAATTAAGCCAGTCTGAAAGACTTTTAGAAAATGTAATTATGGTCTGGATTTATCAAAGCTAGTGATGGATGATATTTTTTCTCATTTAATGCTGTATGATTTCAGCCTTGTTAATAAGGGGAACAGTATGTGGGTTTTTTGGTGCTAGTCACATCTATGAAGTTGACAGTGAGTCATCATTAATAGTTAAGGCAAATGGAATTTACATTTGTTAGACTTAACATCTGAAGGCTTTGACAGAAAAACAAATTGCTCTGACGCAAAAATTTACTAGTCTCTCTGCTCTATTTATACTTGTCAGCTCACTTTGCAGCCGAGAAGAGTAAATAGAAGGTAGCTTATAATTTTTCCAGTGAGGAGCTACCTTGAAGAGCTTCAATAACATCTTGCATATTTTCAAAATAAATTCTTCATCCCCATTATTGATTTGACTTCTAATTGGATATCTGACAAGGCAATGTCTGAACATTTTGTTGTCTGTGTTTTTTAAGAGTGAGATGCCACAGTTGATTTCTGAGATTAAATGTGAAGTTGAGCAGTAAGTGTTAATGCTGTTACTGTGTCATTCCTGATCAAGACCCACAGCATTCTGCACAGTCAAAATAAATTGGCCTCCCATTTTGCTCCCACAAGTTGAGATACATGGGAAAATGTGCCTGCTTCCTCCTGAACTTTGTTCAGTCCTTCCCTTGTGATTTTTCTCATGTATTTGTGACATTGTCTCAAATAACAATGAACATAAATATTTACATGTATATTTATTATGAATAGCAATTTATGTAAGAATATTACAAAACTGAGGGAGTAGTCAAAAGATCCTGAAGTTTGAACAACTAAAATTATATTGGAATTATTTTGGTGCATTTTTTGTAAATAGGTGACAGCTATGTGATATTAAAGTGAAACATCTCTCATTCTGTCCCCTGTCTTGCTCTGGCTCTAGGAGGAAGTGGAGACTGTTGTTTCCATGCTCATAGAACAGGCTCGGGCCCTTTCTCGCACTGGAATGAAAAAGCACCTCCGTGTTCTCCCCATGTATGCTGGGCTGCCTTCTCCTGAGCAAATGAAAGTGTTTGAGAGAGTTTCTCACAGTGTCAGGAAGGTAAGGCTGTTGCATATGTCTCAATTTCTACCACCCAGAAGGGTGTCTGCATTACACAGGTTGTCTGGATCAGGTTCACATCATGAGACTATTGCAAACGCTTGCTGCATCTTTCTGCATCTCCTAACGCTGCTTGTCAGTTTTCAGACTGTGAACCAAGAACGTGTTCTCTGGCTTCACTTTTCATCTTTGATGAGTTCTAGACATGTCAGTTCTAACTCTCCTGTCTACCTCATCAACTTCTCAATTTTTAAGAGTCTTCATACAGCCTAGTATTTGTCTGCGTCCAGTTGCAGCTTCTTACACTCTGAAGTCCTCTGCTTTTACCAGTTTTTATCTTTTTTTGTGGTCTAAGTGTCTATGGCTGTTTTCCACCAGTAATGAAAAAATTAGTGACAGAGTGGTTAAGTGCTCTATTTTAACCTAAGAAACAAGTTAAAACTTGTTTGGTTTTAGTAGAAAAAAAAACTTTGTTTTGACTTCTGCAAGTCTTGTTTGGATATTTAACATCACAGAACTATATAATTGGTCATGATTAGTGCTTCCTGCTTAGGCAGAGCCTGTGTTGGGACTGAGATAAGCTGACAGAATTACACAGGGGTGACTTGCTGTAATTCTTGTGCCTGCTGGAGTCTAACAAGTAACATTGTTCGTCTGGTATTGGAGAACATAGAGTATAAATGCTTCATTTCTCTCCAGGATATGACATTAGTCTATTAGCTTCCAGGATTTACTTTTTTAATTTCAGGTCAAATAAAGATTTGTCATCTGGGAACAATTATTTTTTAATATTTTAGGACATGTATATAAGCGTATCTCTGCAGGAATACTGAACATGGAATGCTTAATCAGCTCCGTTCCTCTGCTATCCCCTGCCCCATTCCAGTGTTACAAGTAACAGTTCAGTATAACTGAGCAGAAAGGAAGTATTTTTAGTTCACTACATAAAAACATTTGATTTACAGTCAGTTAATGTTTTCTCTGCAAACACTGACAACTTCTACTTTTATGAAGAGAGAATAAATTTGAATAAGGAAGTGACTGTGAAACTGTAAAAACTGGCCTTATTTCAAGCTGACAAGCTCTTTCTGCTGCATGTACTGTATCCTTTTGTACTCTAGAGTGTGTTTACTGGAACTGTCGTATCTGAGATCTTTCAAGTGGCTTGTATGGAAGTCCTGGTGCACTGATGCTGGGGCTTGATAGTGTAATTGTGATTGGGGAGTTCACAGTATCCTCATTGTGTCTGTATCCGTAGGTGATAGTAGCCACCAACATTGCTGAGACCTCCATCACAATTCACGGAATTGCATTCGTAATTGATTGTGGTTTTGTGAAGCTTCGGGCCTATAACCCCAAAACAGCCATCGAATGCCTTGTGGTGGTGCCAGTATCTAAAGCTTCGGCTAATCAAAGAGCAGGGCGTGCGGGACG
>NW_009186868.1:14576-28550 GCF_000690835.1 Fulmarus glacialis
ATTTTGGTTTACAGTGATTTTAGTATTAGATAAAGAAGAACAAAACTATTTTTTTTTCTCTCGGTGAGAGATAGAAATTTCCCTTTTCTATTCCTCTGGCTTATTTAGAAATACATTGTTCATACGTGCTAAGCGTTGTACACTGAATCCTTTTATGAAACAGAAACACAAACTGAGCAGGGTAGGTGCTACGAGATTGTCAGCAATTGCAAACTTGTAATGTTAATGCAGCTGTGGCAAGTCTACTAAGAAGTTCATCTTTTTATCATCTTGGTTTCTGAGCAGTTGCTTCCATTTATAATATCCACTTACGATGCTGTCTTCTGTGACTAAAGTCTCCTTTAGACTGTGCATCTTACAAAGGACTCTGGAAATCCTTTAGATAACTGAGGGAAAACTTCTTTGTGTCCCCTTTTTCATGGGAATAGGTGCGAACCCCAAATGCTTCTCTTGAATCAATGACCCTGGCACTGTACAAAAATTACTGTTACAAATAAATCTGTTGGCCACCTAGCAGTGTTCAGAAAGCCGCAATCCAACTGTCTCTGTTCTCAGCTGTTGAACGAGTTGAGCAGTGCCATTGCTTATGTGCCTCAAATTCCCTCTAGTTTTGCTGGAGCTTTGAGACTTAGAGAGATCAAGCATATTCTTTTAAAATGTGTGTCTGCTTGCCAGCGGTTGCCACGTTAAACAAAGACATGATTTATTCTCTAAAATTGTGTGTCCAATAAGAATCAGGAGAGAATGTCTGCTGCATAATATATCAAGCTTACATAGCTTTTTAAGTATTTTACTGGAGAAACCATGACTACACTGAAGTTATTTTTGTGTGCTCAACAGCTGGCCTAATGAGAGCTTTAAGAAACATTTTAAAGGAGGAAAAAAAGAAGAAAAGAAGAAAGTACACCAAGTGGACAAAAGTAGAGGAAACATACACTGTCTTTGTCTTAGGGAAGGTCTGAGATAGACCAGAGATAGAAGAGGGTTTCTGTCTAGAAATGAAAATAATTCAGGTGAAAATAATATATTTCTTGTCTTGATTTGGAGTTTTAGATCCACATAGGGATGCGTATGCCTTTTCTTTACTGCAGAAGAGTTGGTTAGTGGAACGTGGAGGGATTTGGACCTTATATGAAGTATTTTTCCAGACTTAGACTTTATAGTGAACGTGCTTTTAAAAAGGCATTGTTAAATAAATTGGTTTTCAATCCTTAGTCTTTATTTTAAATATGCTTTTTAAACCTCCTTTTGTTTGAGTAGTTACTAAAAAAGCGTTCTTATACTGAAAGCTTGCTGGTTTTGAACTTTTCCATGTCCCTTCTTTAAAAAAATGCTTTTTTGTAGTATTGCGCCCTGCCTTTTATTTTCGTATAAAAATATTAAACAGGAGAGAAATAAAGCATTTCCAGATTTCTGTGAAGAATTTATAACATTTCAAATTGAAATATGGGTGGGTCAAGTACAGAATCAGCAGTGTAGCCAAAAACGTTGAATTTTCTGTTTAAATTAAAGTATCTTAACATACAGTAATTGGAGAAAGATCATCGTTGAGTTAGAGCTCTTTTAACACCTGTTAAGTATTCATACTCAATAATTTTAACTTGAAATGGGTACAATTCTATCATGTTGACTGCATACAGTGGGAGTTGAAACTCAGCCCCAAATTGCTTTGGTCTTTCCCACACAGAGGAGGACTTCGAGAAGTTGCCGAAGTCCACCGTTCCTGAGATGCAGCGCAGTAACCTTGCACCTGTCATCTTGCAGCTGAAGGCTTTGGGAATTGACAATGTGCTCAGGTTCCCCTTTCTTTCGGTGAGTCCTAGGCTGTAAAGTCCGTCATCTTTCCTTAGTGTGAAGAAAGATCAGTAGATGACTTGTTGATGAACCACAGAACCATTGCCCTGTTAGTTTGGAAAGCATAACTCATTGTCCACTATCGGGCAGCAAAGTATGTATTTGGGGAATCAACTAGTGTAAGTAATGTGTGTGACAACTTAGAAACAACAAGTGTTTGTATTCTAGAGTTTGCTGTTAGAAGTGTTGAGAAGCCGAGAGAGGTCTAAAAAGATAAATTCTGAGATTCTGCAAAACTGTAACTGTAGTCCCTTTGCACTGGATTTATGAAGAAAAAGGAAAAAAAAATTGATATCTACAGAACTAAACCTGTGCTTGTCTGACTTCTTAAAAAGAGCAGTACCAATTTTTAGATTTGCTTTCTGTAAAGTTTCTAGCTACTCTTGTATTGATGTGAAAAACTAACATGGTATGGCATTAGAAGAGAAAGTTAAGTAATTGTTCTGATCACTGCTGGCATCATTGTTGGACAAAGCAAGTATGCCTTTTTTGGCTTGGATCTTGAGAGCATCGTAGTGATGATGCTGAGCCTGTTGAGATGGTTTTGACTCGCAGCACTGGTGGTCAGTGGAAGGGTGACAGGAGGAGTCTGAGAGCTCTTCCTTCATTTTGCGTAAGTAGAAAGGTAGGTAGTTAGAACTTAAGGATTTTGCGGAGGAGGAAGATCTAAGAATTTTTGTGAAAACTCATGTGTTCTATGATGATAACTTTAAACAATGCACATTTTTTCTTCACAGCCACCTCCTGCACAGTCAATGGTGCAAGCTTTAGAATTGCTGTATGCTTTAGGAGGTGAGAATATTATGCTTTGCTTTATTTATAGTTATGATACAGGAGTTATGCAAAAAATTGTTAATTTGGATTTGGTGATTGGATGGACATTAATTACACTTGCATTTGAGAACTGTGCTTTGAGAAAGAGAAAATGCAGCCTTGACTGGTGGAAGGTTTTTGTTGGTATGTTTTTAAAGTGTACCTCAGTCTCCTCTGAATTTACTTTCTTTTCCTCTGGTTATTTCAGACAGGTAAGCAAGCAAAAGGCAGCAATAACTTTCTGGGAGGAACTAGAAATCTATTGCGTAGAGTATAAACTAGAATTTAACTATTTAGATTGGGCAAATGTGTATTTTATAGCTATCTTCTGTGTATTTCCTTGCACCTTCATGGGAGGAACCAGCTATTTGTCCTTGCTAGGGAGAGGGCTCTGAGCTGATGAGGGTGTTGGCTTGATTCTCTCAGGCAGATCTTTTGTTTGTGTTTCTTCAGTCCTTACAGAGTGGTATGAAGATACAGACGGAGTTCGGACGCTAATTAAACCAGTACATGAGTTAGACACTAAATTTACCTGCATTCAATTAGATAAGTTGTTAGATACTCAAGCTGTTAGTGTGGTGATCTTTCATTTTGTGTTACTGTGCCAGTGGTGGAAACATGTAGCACTTGCAAGTATAAACAAAGTAAGTTGAAAGTAAAGGTTTAGACAGCTCTTTCACAATCAGACTGATTGTAATAACCTAGAATTTAGCAAGCTTAATGTATTTGCTACTTTGTTTATTCCTTGGTCAGACTTTTAAAAGCATAGGGTATCTATTTTAAATTTTTCTGTTAGCATGTTGATTCATTATCTGATCTTGATGTGTGTGCAGGAACTCTGCCTAAACATTTTAAGTAAAATCTGATGCTTGAATTTGGGAGAGGCCAGTCACTGGACACTAGAATTAAACCTGAGAGAGAGAGAGTGCTCCCCGATGGCTTAGCAAAGCAAGTGTCACAAGTTAGTTTTGGGTCTTCTCGTTGATACGATTTTGAAGGTATGACTGACAAAAGTTGTTAAGAGCTAATCTACTTATAATTTTAAGAATGAGTTCTAGTCTGTGTCTCTGCTCTGAATATAGTATGGCTTATGGCTAAAAGACTACACCTTATGTAGTGTAGTGCTATTGTTGTTAGTGTTGTTGGTCCTGCAGCTGAGACGAAGTTCAAACCTGCAGCAAGTCAAACTGTTCTGATTCTATTAGCTGTGAATACATGATGCAACCACTAAAAAAAAACCCTGATCATTCCTAAAGGCAGCACGTTTTCTCCTGGATGAATTGGAACTACGTTTCTCACACTCAGTGTCTGTGTTTCAGTGTACGGCCTGCTTGCTTTTCATGCTTTTAAATGCATAGCAGCTCATTTGCATGCAGCTTGCAAAGAAAGTCAGCTCTAGTTTTTGCATTTAACTTTCTGGTTATGGACAAATGAACAGATATACACAAACTTCTAATTAAAAGAAGAAAAACCTAATCTAACAGACCCTGAGAGCATTATTCAAAATACTTTTCTACTATTTAGCTACTTAATAGAATATCTTTTTTTATTATGTTCTCTGAATTACTAATCACAGCTTGTTCTCAAATTCAGTAGAGAGTCTGAACAACGCTCTTAGTCATATGGTTTAGTTTTAGGTAGTCCTGCGAAGAGCAGGGAGTTGAACTCGATGATCCTTATGGGTCCCTTCCAACTTGAGATATTCTATGGTTCTGTGATTCTAAATGTGTTCATTTTGGTTGTATTCATTATGCCACTGTTGGATACCTATAGAACTCAAATCACACTGTAGTAATATTTTTATACACTGTTGTCAATTCCTTTTTGTTGTGGTGAGTGGAATGTATGCTGTCTAATTTTGTTTATAGAAAGAACTGTTATGTTGTTGGTTTTTTTGACAGCTATTTAATCTTTTTGAATGCAACAAACTTAAACAAAACAGAAAATTGACACAAGAACAGGTAATCAAAATGAAACTCTGTTTGACTTTAACTCAGTGTTTGTAGTTAATTCAAAGTTAACAATATTTGCTCCATAATGTAAACATGAGGAAAAGGGTAGTGTAAAGGAGATTGTGTAAGTTTTGGAAGCTTCCAGAGGTTTGTGGATGTTTTTACATCACTTACAAATGCTGTATTGTAACTTGTGGCAGTCTGCTCTCTTCTTATTCTCATGAAGCTGTAACTCTCTGCTTGGCCATGATTTTGCTCTGTGCTAATTCAGTTCCATCTTGCAAAGGAGGGTTTCACTTAAGGCACTTGGTTCTTGGCAACCCTTTCAAGCTTGGAACAAGGACCTTCACAGTGGCTCAGAAGTACGCTGCAAGAATGAATTCACAGCCAAAACCACTGTCGGGAAATGGAAAGGAAAGGTCAATAAACTCACTGATGAGCTGTTTGATGTTTTGGCAAAAGTGTTTATGCTCATGATAGCTTCACAGAAAAGTACAGAGCTGTTACTCTCTTGGCTGCCCGGCTTTTATAGCAAAGGAGAAAAGTGCTGATGTTGGTGTTTAAGATGGAAAGAAATGCGTGTGCATGTGTGTGATATATGGATTGGCTCTTCAGTTTTTGCTGAAGTTTAAGGTTTTAGGTGGTTTATTATGGAGATTTTATATAAGTTGCAGAGGTGAAGCTGCCCAGGCGTTTGCAGGTGCAGTAAGGACTACATTTCTCTTATGCAAGTATCAACATGTATTTCATCATTTGCATTGTAATAGCATGCAAATGTGCAGTTTAGGGTCAGGACCCTATTGTGCCAATGCGGTGCCAACAGAGTAACTTGTGCAGAGCAGACGCTCTTAAGGCTGAGATAGTTTTGTTGAATAAACACATCACTGTTTTTTAGACTGATTGTTTTTACAGTGATGCAAACTGATTACACCAAGAGTATCTCTTCTCAGCCTTCTCCTTTGATGCCCCTTTCAAAGTCTGAGTTGTCAGTTGGAGTTTATTGTTTTTAAGCATAATTTAGGAGGTAAATAAGCAGGTAAAAAGTGGCTTTATTTTTAGCTTTATTTCAGATCCAAGATTTTGTTGAAGATTTGTTTGTAAGTTGTCACCTATCAGAAACAACCACTCTACCTAAGTTTAAAATAGAGCATTTTAATCCCTCAGCCTGTCACATACTAGCAGTTGTTACTTGAAACTTTTTAGTGCCACAGTACTTGATTAATCTCTACTGAGCATGTTCAATAAAATTCTTTGCAGTATCTGTTTCTAAGATCTCCAATTTCCTATATATGTATGGATACAGTGGTTGCTTCCAAGATTATTTCAAGGAAACTTTTACCTATTCCAAACTAGTATCCATTGCAGGCCTTTTGTGTATATTCAGGCTTACTACTACAAAGACGTCTGTGCACAAGCTATCTATGTAAATATCCATGCAAAATTGCATTGAGATTTGTAGGATTCAGCAGCAGCCAAAGAAATTTGGCTTGATGCACCTGTAGAAAGTTAAAAATATGGTAATGTCTCCTTTTTCCTACTTAGGAAAGCAGTTATCTTTCTGGAGATGAAAGACAGCGTATTCTAAGCTATTAATTGTGGTAGCACTTAACACTCTCATGTTGCACTGCTCAAATGAAAGCTATCATACCTTAATTTGTGCAGTTTCTGTGACTTTGTGTTTAAATATATTACGTCATCATTTCACATAAGCTGCCTTTTGTGCCTGTTTCTGAGGAAAATATTGTGACATTATGTGAAATGCCTGTTAGGTTTTGTTGAACAGCGTAGGGGTGTGGTGAGTGAATTACTACATTGTCGTAATAAGTGAGATGATAGCCTATCAAATAATAAAGGAAAGTAAACACTTGATAGAGGTATCTGTGGTTTTAGATATGCTGACATGAGTTATAGGAGATTCTCATTCCTTGACTTGATTTGTGGTTTTCCTTTTCTCCGTGAAACATAGCTGAAGTACAACTGTGGGTTTTTGCCACCACACAGTTTGACAAATAATATGTATATAATGGGTGGGCCACAGTTGTGTTTCCTCAGTCCACTCGGCTGTGGTTATTTATGCACTCTACAGTGCCTCAAAGTCCTGTTACTGGGTTCTTGTTAGTCCCTCCTTGTGTAGCTTTTCTCTTGTGCTCTGCCTCCTGTACCTCATACAACTTGGCTTACTTGCAGTTTTCTTTTCTCTTTCAATTCTCACTCTTTGCTGCTTTTCTTACCGAGCTCTTTTCTTCTTATTGTTTCCTGTGTCTGTATTCTTTTTTTTTTTTTTTTATTCTAGTTCTTATGTCCTCCTGCAAAGGAAATGCTTTTCCATTTAAATCATTCCCTGAAATTTCAGCATAGTGCTCTGGATTAGAATATGACCTGGTGGTTTGCATGGGTAAACCTTACTGCAGGTGTTTGACTGTAGGAAGCCATACAACTAAAATGGTAAACGTGCAGGGTTGCTCACTGATAACTGGGAATCGAAAAGCAAGCTGTCATGCTTACCTCCTGTACCATCTCCAGTAGAAAGGTTACATTTGCAACATGGCTGACAGTTTAGTTATGGATGCATGAGGCAGACTAAACTGTAGAGAATCTTCATCAGCTGTACGTCTCTAGTTTAGATTATATTAAAGTTAAATTATTTTTCTCCGTGACCTTAGCAGATGTGACTCAGAAAAATGACATCCTACCCCCCAGCAGTGCTTCCTGTTTCTACAGTTATGCCTGTTCCATAATTAGGCACTTTTTTATTCTCATCAGGACTCCTTCTGCTTCCTGTCCTTACAAACAAAGATGTTGCTGAATACTTAAAAAGGAGATGCACAAGTCTGAGAGCTAATAGGCACTCTGGCCATTGCATTGACTTTGACTGCAGGTTTTGTAAATCATTGGCAGTAGCAATGGAACTTGGTCAAAATGAAGAAACTTGTGTGTTCAAGTGTGTTTGGAAAAAAAAAACAAAACCCCAAACTAAAAAAACTGGTGACTTATGGGAGAATAAATGGATATTAAGGAGTGCCTTTAAGCTTAGTTTAATATACATTCAGCAACTCTTAAGTGCATTTGCTATATTTTAGCTCATAATTCTGCTCTTCAGTACACATTAAATTCTTAAAGAAGACTTTCTGTGCTATTTTGCCTGTATCACAGCTACATTTATTAATATGCTGCAGGTTTGGATATGCACTGCCGTTTAACAGAGCCTCTTGGAATGAGAATAGCAGAGTTTCCTTTGAATCCTATGTTTGCAAAGATGCTTCTGGAATCAGGTAGGAGGAAAAAAAATCAGATTTTCTTCATAGTCTTGTGATGAGTAAAGGACACTGACTCTTGTAATTGTAATGTAGAATTAGACATTTGCTAAACTTGAAACAAACTGTATGCTTCATCTTGGTATGGTGTTTAGTGAAAAGAATTGGTTAAACTCATGGACTTCTCTAATAAATAATAAGTCTAACACATTTAACACACTAATAAGTCTAACACATTTGTCTTTTAAGTTTTCCATTAAAAACATTCACTGTTATACTAAAAAATCCAGTTGTTTTGGTATTTTGTTTTTATATACTATAAAAATACATTCTGCTGCTTTTCCTTTTTATTCTATATGGGGGTAAGTTGAATGGAAGAAGATTTCCTTTACTGAATTTCTCCACTCACTCCTCAGGAAATTTTGGCTGCTCCCAGGAGATTTTGACAATTGCTGCCATGATGCAGATTCAAAACATTTTTGTGATCCCTCCAAATCAAAAAGCTCAGGCTGTAAGTTCAGTCATGTCTCATTTTCTTTCTGTTAGTTCCACGTTTTGGGATTTCTGCCAAGTATTTTATTGATACCCATTACAGATTGCAGGTTTGTATGAAAATGAAGCAAGGTCTTGAAGTATACCTGTTGGTTATAGGTAAAAGAACAAACTGAGTAACAGTGGGAACCTTGGTGTCCTTTACTAGTGTTAAAAGCCTCCTTCTGAGGACCAGAAACATGAAAAGTTGTAAACCAATATTGGTCAGTGTAAGGGTTTGCCAAAAAAACCAAACCTCCCCAAACACCACTTCCTTTCAAGAGGAACAAAAAAGAAAGTATTAGGTTGTAGCAAATTCTTAATAGGTAGCAGTAGCCTAATTTTAATGCATCCCTCTCTTGAATTTTTGGGGTTCATTTTCAGTTCATTTTTATAATTTCAGTTTTAGAAGTGCTCCTGAATATAGGTGGGCTAGTAAAATATTGCTGTTGCCTAGAGGAACTACCCTATATGGTAAGAATTTTAATAGTCACCAGGAAATACGGACGTGATGGGAATGGATGAGTGTATTGGACATGATTTTTGCAAAAATCAGTCTGCCTATAAAAATATTTCTTCTTCTCCAGGCCAGGCAACACAGAAAGTTTGCTGTGGAAGAAGGTGATCATCTCACTATGCTTAATGTTTACGAAGCCTTTGTCAAAGTAAGTCAGTTCAAGCGTACGTGGATTTGCAGGAATGGGAAACACTTGAGGCCCTCAGTTCTGATTCTGGAAGCTCTGAATATAGCATTCTCAAAGCTGAGGACTTTCCAAGCCTATTAAGTGATAATGCTGCTTTAAAAGATATTCTGATCATATTTTGCCACAGACTTTGTGTAGTTCTTTTTAACAGGGAGTAGAAAGAAATTAGTTTGGGTACAGCACAGAAGTCTTATGGGTAGACAACTGTATTTTCAAGGAGACTGGCATTTTTGAAAGGGCCTAGGAAAAACAGGTATCCAGATTCCAAATGAAATTCATATTCTCTGATCTTTTGTATAGACGTATCAGAATTTTTCTGATTACAAACTGCATCTAAATCTAGCAGTCTTTTTTAAAAAAATTGCCTCACTGATCATCATATCCTCTTTTTCAGTGACCTTATATATTTACCCTGAGGTTTAACACTAATCTGAATACTTCTCTGTAAGCTGAGGTTTTACTTAATGGTTTTGAAGTGCTATACCTATTTGGGAGAAGTATATTTTGCTGGTATAAAGCACTTCTGTAATAATATATTTGCAACAGTGTTGAGTTGAAGCAGTATAACCACTCAAGTGTTTAAAAGACCTCTTCCCTCTCCCCAACCCCAAAGCAATCAGTGAGGCACCAACTGAAACTTTGCCGTTTAAATTTTATGTCTGCCTAATTCTCTTAGAAACAGCCAAATGCAGAGGCTCTTGGAGGAAGTGCTGGCTTCTGGAGAAATAGTTCTTTGCATAGAGAAGACCAGTGAAAACAGTGTACAGAAAAGGTTTACATTTTGAGATTGAAAACAGACTATTTTTTGATATCATGCTTTTGTGTGTGAGAATGGAATGACTGATGCTATTCTCTTTCACCACATATGAAGAAATTAAGCACATCTGTATGAAAATACCCCATAGCATTTGTTCTGCTGCTATTTACATGTTGTTTGAAACATGTTTTGTAGTTACTGGTGTTATGTACCCTTGTTAGTTGCTATGTAAACAGGTAATTTTCAGGGAAACCCACAATAAATATGTTGTAGGAGACAGAAGGAAAACAGAGCAAGGCTATGTGATCCAAGAGATTGGGTTTTGTTTTGCTGATGGTATTTCATTGTAATTTTTTCTATTCTTCTCACCGTGCAGCACAGCAAGAGCTCTCAGTGGTGTCAGGAACACTTTCTGAACTACAAAGGGCTTGTTAGAGCTTCTGTTGTAAGAGAGCAGCTGAAAAAGCTTCTTGTCCGCTTTAAAGTGCCAAAGAAGTCCAGTGAAGGTGAAATGGTTTTTTTAACCTGTTGTCCAATACATACTGAAGGTAGTCTCCAAATTGTCAGTCTGCTTCCTGATTTTCTTGTAACCTTTGAAGTATTTTCTCCCTGGCCTAAAAGTAATGTTAATGAAAACCAGATTTTATTCCCTAAAAATGACTGCAGACGAGCATTTTAGCCCAGTTTTACAATGAACATTTAGTTCAGTCTTCATTAAGTTTTCCAGCAAGAGATTATCACCACTGATTTTATATTTAATGGACGGACTTACCAAAAGAGTCATAAATAGGTCACCTCGTTCCCTCTCTTGACTTTTCAAAAAGCTGTTTTTCTAGTATGTTCAAAATGATGTACAGTCATTGGGATCTGATTTCCAGCTGTGCTGTGCATGCATGGATGCCATGACTGCTTCTCAGCACTTGTCTCTAACTGCTCTGAAAAATCAGACTTCAGTGCTTAGCTGTCACACAGGTTGCTTTAAGGACCACAAAACTGTCTTCATGGGGACACCAGTGGCAACAGTAGTTTTTTACGTAGTAATTTTGATTTGCTGTGAAATTGAAGTCAAAAGAGATTGCAGGGTTTGTCTGCTTTCAAGCCTTTGCTATCAAAGCCTGATGCAGTGTGAAAAATTGTCTGAGATGATTAAGTGGTATTTTAGGGATTTTTGCCATTCCATTGACTCGTTTTACGTAAAAATTCTTTTCTTCAGGTGATCCAGATCCTGTTTTGAGATGCATAGTTTCTGGATTCTTTGCTAACGCAGCTAAATTCCACTCTACCGGAGCTTACAGGTAAATATATATAGCTTCATTACAACTGTTGCTTAGTTTAAAAGCTCCTTTGACTAGATACATCTAAGTATAATCAACAAACAGATGCTTCTCTAGACACCTGCAATAAGAAACACATGGTGTTTGATTTACTAAATCTTTGAAGTTTTGTATTGTCAAACTGCTTCAATGTTCATCTTTTCTCTTTGGCAAATATAAATAATTAGAGTTATTGATAGTGGGAAGCTTACTAATAGTAATTAGCTTGTGTTAATACAAGCAAGTACAGTGTCTGTTGTAGCACTCCCAGTGCACTGAAAAAAAGCCTGAAACACTACTTGTTCATTTAATATAGATAAAACTCTTTTAGGACATTAAATTATCATTTCTTCCTTTGGCCAAGATTTAAGCCTGGTTTCATCTGAAAGCCTGTTCATTAAATGCAAATGTTTTTAATTTGCTCCAGCTCTTTCATTGTTGCCTTTTATTAAACATTCTTACTGGGGATGAAAGGAACCAAATGTTAAGCAATAAATAGACGCACGGGCTGAAATAGTATCTTGCTTTCAAGGACTATCCGTGATGACCATGAACTTCATATCCACCCCACTTCAGTGTTGTATGCAGAGAAACCTCCACGCTGGTAAGTTAAAGCTGCTTTCACTTGCTTTGTGATCTTTACAAGACATTCTCAGCAGCCAGACATTTTCATGGATGACTTTTCTCCATCAGTGGAGGAATAGACGTAGAAGGTCATGAGAGAATTCAATTGGTGTTTCCTTTGCATCTTTCAGTAGGCAGTGTCCAAATAAATCATGGAAATAGAGTGACGTTTAACTGTCAGAAAAAAATGTGCAAAAGTTGGAAAGCAGAGTCAGGTGACCCTTTCTTAATAGGCATCCTATTTTGCACTGCAAATTGCTCTCCAGGTGGTCTCTGTACCTAGATAGAAATAGGATTAATTTACTTTTATTAAGCCTATTAAGTAAACATCCTGTCAAATAGGTGCTGCAGTAATTGCAAATGGCTTGCTAGGAGAAGGCATGTATGTCAAATGCATGATGCAAAAAGTGTGAGAGAAGTTATGGCTGTCTAGCAGTTGAGGAAAGAAGTGGTTGTTCTTTCATATTAGCTGGGATATTACAATTCCATTTGTGTGTCAAAGATGCTCAGATAACGATTAGAACTGTGTTTCTAACTACCAGGTCAGCATGATTAGCCTAAAGTATTTGGACTCTTGTCCTTCTTTGCCTGTTGCTGAGACTTTGAAGGATAAACTTGGCCAGTGTCATCTGTTATCTTTGAATTTGGGCTCCTACACCTGTTGCGTAGGGTTTGCAGAAGTGTAACTGATTGGAACTTAGCCATCAATTACATTGGCTCATAAAATAAAAATGAGTCCAGCTCTCTTGTTCTTAACTGTACCAGTTCTTCAGGGCTGAGTTGAGCAGAGTGTAGCTAAAGTAATTTTTGTCACTGAAACCACCCTGATTTGCTGCTGTTTTGCAAGTTTTTTCCTGTCACTGCTGTTAAAAATAAAACACAATTTGTTTGCAATAGTAAAAAGAATATTTTGCAGATATACTTCTGAAATTTTCTAGCTTACAGTAGGTAACGTCCTGAAAGAGGTTGGGTTATGGGAGAGTGACAGACAGTAAGAAGAAGAAATTAATATGGAGAGAAAGTCTAGTGGTAGGAAAGTACTGGAAGAATTCTTTGCTCCAGCACATGGCTCCTCCAGGGCTCAGCTTTTAGATGATGAGCCCTCAGCATGCAACTTCCACCCCAGCCTTGGGCAGTTCCAGACATATAGAAAAGCAGAACTGTAGACAGCTAGCTGGAAGTCTTAACTGGAAAAACCTTAAGACTGCTCTTTGCTTCACAGCCTGTTTGCTGTTGGTGGCAGTAGTATTGCAGGAGTTTTTGGGAGTACTGATTCTGGGCTTAAATCTCTTTTTGGACCCCTGTGTTGCAGAACAGGCACAGAGCTGTCTTCCAAGGCCACATGGTATTGCCACTGCCAGCCTAAAGACACTGCTGGCTCATGGCATCCTGTAAGACAGGAGTTTAACTTAGTCAGTAACCCTAGTTTCAGTGGTACTGCTCCCTGGGCACCCATCCTATACTGAGGGTTTCAATTCTCTGTTACAGGTGGTTATAAAATGTGTTCTCATTCTTGTTTGTTTTCCTCAGATTTCTCTTTAGTTGGTATGTCTCGGGCTGCATTTGGCAGAGAAGAGAATTTTGGGCTCTTTCCTTTTTGCTTTTGAGAGCAAAATACCAATTAATGAGAGACCACAAACCTTGTGGGTTTGCAGCTCTACTGTGTATAGAAGGCAGATAATGACTTACGGTTTTGGTGACTAACCCTTCAGCGCGTGGGTTTGCGCTTCCTTGGTAAAAATGACTTTCCCATCAGAAATAGGTTGCCCATGCTGGCAACCTGTTCATGCTGGCAGCAGGGATTGAGTCCACATGGCGGTCTGTTTCTAAATCTCTTACCAGGAGATGTTCTGGCAGTAATTAAAGCTGATTTCTTCCTCTAATCCGTATCTTGCTTGCCTGCAGACAGGCACCAGGGATAGTCATGCTGTGATTTGTGCCCTACTTGTTATGGGTCCAGGGTTTTCTAGTGCTTTTGACATCCTTCCTCATGATATCACAGCGTAACTAATATTCTGTCTTCCAAAGCATCTGTTATGAGTCCCCCTTGGCCCCATTATAAGAAATATTCTTTCTTTCATACCTTGCATCCATATGTCCTGGTAGTATGTGAAGGTGTTTTTAATGGCAGTCTAAAGGTTGTCTTAATGTAGAGTACTCTGAACAACCAGA